>NC_072457.1:14587699-14830199 GCF_027596085.1 Anoplopoma fimbria
CTGTTGAAAAAAAGTCAGTAGTATAGTATGTTGAAGAAAAGTCATAAAAAGGTCATAGTATAGTATGTCGAAAAAAGTCATAAAAAAAAAGGTCATAGTATAGTATGTCGAAAAAAAGTATAGTATGTTAAAAAAGTCATAGTATAGTATGTCGAATAAAGCCTAAGTGTAGTATGTTGAAAAAAAGGTCATAGTATAGTATGTCGAAAAAAGTATGAAAAAAAGGTCATAGTATAGGATGTCGAAAAAAGTCAAAAAAAGTCATAGTATATTATGTTGAAAAAAGTCATAGTATAGTATGTTGAAGAAAGCCTAAGTATAGTATGTTGAAAAAAAGTCATAAAAAGGTCATAGTATAGTATGTCGAAAAAGTCATAAAAAGGTCATAGTATATTATGTCGAAAAAAGTCAAAAAAAAGGTCATAGTATAGTATGTCGAAAAAAGTCATAAAAAGGTCATAGTATGTTGAAAAAAGTCATAGTATAGTATGTTGAAAAAAGTCATAGTATAGTATGTTGAAAAAAAGGTCATTGTATAGTATGTCGAAAAAAAAAAGTCATAGTATAGTATGTTGAAAATCAAAAAAAGGTCATAGTATAGTATGTCATCACAGAAAAAAAGGTCATAGTATAGTATGTGAAAAAAGTTAAAAAAGTCATAGTATAGTATAAAAAAAAGTCATGTTGAAAAAAAGGTCATAGTATAGTATGTCGAAAAAAGTCAAAAAAAGGTCATAGTATAGTATGTTGAAAAAAGTCATAGTATAGTATGTTGAAGAAAGCCTAAGTATAGTATGTTGAAAAAAGTCATAAAAAGGTCATAGTATAGTATGTCGAAAAAAGTCATAAAAAAAGGTCATAGTATAGTATGTTGAAAAAAGTCTAAGTATAGTATGTTGAAAAAAAGGTCATAGTATAGTATGTTGAAAAAAGTCAGAGTATAGTATGTTGAAGAAAAGTCATAAAAAGGTCATAGTATAGTATGTCGAAAAAAGTCAAAAAAAGGTCATAGTATAGTATGTCGAAAAAAGTCATAAAAAAAAGTCATAGTATAGTATGTCGAATAAAGCCTAAGTGTAGTATGTTGAAAAAAAGGTCATAGTATAGTATGTCGAAAAAAGTATGAAAAAAAGGTCATAGTATAGTATGTCGAAAAAAGTCAAAAAAAGTCATAGTATATTATGTTGAAAAAAGTCATAGTATAGTCTGTTGAAAAAAGCCTAAGTATAGTATGTTGAAAAAAGTCATAAAAAGGTCATAGTATAGTATGTTGAAAAAAGTCATAAAAAGGTCATAGTATAGTATGTGAAAAAAGTAGTAAAAAAAAGGTCATAGTATAGTATGTCGAAAAAAGTATGAAAAAAGGTCAGAGTATAGTATGTCGAAAAAAGTCATAAAAAAAAGTCATAGTATAGTATGTTGAAAAAAAAAAGTATAGTCAGAGTATAGTATGTTGAAGAAAAGTCATAAAAAGGTCATAGTATAGTATGTTGAAAAAAAAGTCAAAAAAGTCATGAAAAAAAAGGTCATAGTATGGTATGTCGAAAAAAGTCAAAAAAGTCATAGTATAGTATGTCGAAAAAGCCTAAGTGTAGTATGTTGAAAAAAGGTCATAGTATAGTATGTGAAAAAAGTATGAAAAAAAAGGTCATAGTATAGTATGTCGAAAAAAGTCAAAAAAAGTCATAGTATAGTATGTTGAAAAAAGTCATAGTATAGTATGTTGAAGAAAGCCTAAGTATAGTATGTCGAAAAAAATCATAAAAAGGTCATAGTATGGTATGTCGAAAAAAGTCATAAAAAAGTCAGATTATAGTATGTCGAAAAAAGTCAAAAAAAGTCATAGTATAGTATGTTGAAAAAAGTCCTAAGTATAGTATGTTGAAAAAAAGGTCATAGTATAGTATGTCGAAAAAAGTATGAAAAAAAGGTCATAGTATAGTATGTCGAAAAAAGTCAAAAAAAGTCATAGTATATTATGTTGAAAAAAGTCATAGTATAGTATGTTGAAGAAAGCCTAAGTATAGTATGTTGAAAAAAGTCATAAAAAGGTCATAGTATAGTATGTTGAAAAAAGTCATAGTATAGTATGTTGAAGAAAAGTCATAAAAAAGGTCATAATATAGTATGTCGAAAAAAGTCAAAAAAATGTCATAGTATAGTATGTTGAATAAAGCCTAAGTGTAGTATGTTGAAAAAAAGGTCATAGTATAGTATGTCGAAAAAAGTCAAAAAAAGGTCATAGTATAGTATGTCGAAAAAAGTCAAAAAAAGTCATAGTATATTATGTTGAAAAAAGTCATAGTATAGTCTGTTGAAGAAAGCCTAAGTATAGTATGTTGAAAAAAAGTCATAAAAAGGTCATAGTATAGTATGTTGAAAAAAGTCAGGGTATAGTATGTTGAAGAAAAGTCATAAAAAGGTCATAGTATAGTATGTTGAAAAAAGTCAGGGGATAGTATGTTGAAGAAAAGTCATAAAAAGGTCATAGTATAGTATGTCAAAAAAAGTTAAAAAAAAAGGTTAGTATAGTATGTCGAAAAAAGTCATAAAAAAAAAAAGTCATAAAAAAGTCATAGTATAGTATGTCGAATAAAGCCTAAGTGTAGTATGTTGAAAAAGGTCAAGTATAGTATGTTGAAAAAAAAGTATGAAAAAAGGTCATAGTATAGTATGTCGAAAAAAGTCAAAAAAAGTCATAGTATATTATGTTGAAAAAAGTCATAGTATAGTATGTTGAAAAAAAAAGTCATAGTATAGTATGTCGAAAAAAGTCAAAAAAGGTCATAGTATAGTATGAAAAAAAGTCATAAAAAGGTCATAGTATAGTATGTTGAAAAAAAGTAGTATGTTGAAAAAAAGGTCATAGTATAGTCTGTTGAAAAAAGTCAGAGTATAGTATGTTGAAGAAAAAGTCATAAAAAGGTCATAGTATAGTATGTCGAAAAAAGTCAAAAAAAGGTCATAGTATAGTATGTCGAAAAAAGTCATAAAAAAAGTCATAGTATAGTATGTCGAATAAAGCCTAAGTGTAGTATGTTGAAAAAAAGGTCATAGTATAGTATGTCGAAAAAAGTATGAAAAAAAGGTCATAGTATAGGATGTCGAAAAAAGTCAAAAAAAGCCATAGTATATTATGTTGAAAAAAGTCATAGTATAGTCTGTTGAAGAAAGCCTAAGTATAGTATGTTGAAAAAAAGTCATAAAAAGGTCATAGTATAGTATGTCGAAAAAGTCATAAAAAGGTCATAGTATATTATGTCGAAAAAAGTCAAAAAAAAGGTCATAGTATAGTATGTCGAAAAAAGTCATAGTATATTATGTTGAAAAAAGTCATAGTATAGTCTGTTGAAAAAAAGGTCATAGTATAGTATGTTAATAAAGCCTTCATTAGTCCAACAATGACAAATTAAAATTATCTGCATTTAACCCATCACAGAGGAGCAGTTGGATGCCTGGGGGTTAGGTGTCTCGCTGAAGGACACCTCTGCATGTTGACTGAAGAGGGGTTCGAACCACCAACCTCGTGGTTATGGGATGAGCGCTCTACCTGGCGTGCCACAGCCACCCTTTTGAATAAATTCATAAAAAAGTCATAGTATAGTATGTCGAATAAAGCCTAAGTGTAGTATGTTGAAAAAAAGGTCATAGTATAGTATGTCGAAAAAAGTAAAAAAAAAGGTCATAGTATAGTATGTCGAAAAAAGTCATAGTATATTGTGTTGAAAAAAGTCATAGTATAGTCTGTTGAAGAAAGCCTAAGTATAGTATGTTGAAAAAAAGTCATAAAAAGGTCATAGTATAGTATGTCGAAAAAGTCATAAAAAGGTCATAGTATATTATGTCGAAAAAAAAAAGTCATAGTAAAAAAAAGGTCATAGTATAGTATGTCGAAAAAAGTCATAGTATATTATGTTGAAAAAAGTCATAGTATAGTCTGTTGAAAAAAAGGTCATAGTATAGTATGTTAATAAAGCCTTCATTAGTCCAACAATGACAAATTAAAATTATCTGCATTTAACCCATCACAGAGGAGCAGTTGGATGCCTGGGGGTTAGGTGTCTCGCTGAAGGACACCTCTGCATGTTGATTGAAGAGGGGTTCGAACCACCAACCTCGTGGTTATGGGATGAGCGCTCTACCTGGCGTGCCACAGCCACCCTTTTGAATAAATTCATAAAAAAGTCATAGTATAGTATGTCGAATAAAGCCTAAGTGTAGTATGTTGAAAAAAAGGTCATAGTATAGTATGTCGAAAAAAGTAAAAAAAAAGGTCATAGTATAGTATGTCGAAAAAAGTCATAGTATATTGTGTTGAAAAAAGTCATAGTATAGTCTGTTGAAGAAAGCCTAAGTATAGTATGTTGAAAAAAGTCATAAAAAGGTCATAGTATAGTATGTCGAAAAAGTCATAAAAAGGTCATAGTATAGTATGTGGAAAAAAGTCAAAAAAAAGGTCATAGTATAGTATGTCGAAAAAAGAAATAGTATATTATGTTGAAAAAAGTCATAGTATAGTCTGTTGAAGAAAGCCTAAGTATAGTATGTTGAAATAAAAAGTATAAAAAAGTCATAGTATAGTATGTCGAAAAAAGTCATAAAAAAAGGTCATAGTATAGTATGTCGAAAAAAGTCATAGTATAGTATGTTGAAGAAAGCCTAAGTATGGTATGTCGAAAAAAGTATAAAAAAAGGTCATAGTATAGTATGTTGAAAAAAGTCAGAGTATAGTATGTTGAAAAAAGTCATAAAAAGGTCATAGTATAGTATGTCGAAAAAGTCATAAAAAGGTCATAGTATAGTATGTTGAAAAAAGTCAGAGTATAGTATGTTGAAGAAAAGTCATAAAAAGGTCATAGTATAGTATGTCGAAAAAAGTCAAAAAAAGGTCATAGTATAGTATGTCGAAAAAAGTCAAAAAAAAGTCATAGTATAGTATGTCGAATAAAGCCTAAGTGTAGTATGTTGAAAAAAAGGTCATAGTATAGTATGTCGAAAAAAGTATGAAAAAAAGGTCATAGTATAGGATGTCGAAAAAAGTCAAAAAAAGTCATAGTATATTATGTTGAAAAAAGTCATAGTATAGTCTGTTGAAGAAAGCCTAAGTATAGTATGTTGAAAAAAAGTCATAAAAAGGTCATAGTATAGTATGTTGAAAAAAGTCAGGGTATAGTATGTTGAAGAAAAGTCATAAAAAGGTCATAGTATAGTATGTTGAAAAAAGTCAGGGGATAGTATGTTGAAGAAAAGTCATAAAAAGGTCATAGTATAGTATGTCAAAAAAAGTTAAAAAAAAGGTCATAGTATAGTATGTCGAAAAAAGTCATAAAAAAGTCATAGTATAGTATGTCGAATAAAGCCTAAGTGTAGTATGTTGAAATAAGGTCATTGTATAGTATGTCGAAAAAAGTATGAAAAAAGGTCATAGTATAGTATATCGAAAAAAGTCAAAAAAAGTCATAGTATATTATGTTGAAAAAAGTCAAGTATAGTCTGTTGAAGAAATAAGTATAGTATGTTGAAAAAAGTCATGAAAAAGGTCATAGTATAGTAAAAAAAAAAGTCATAAAAAGGTCATAGTATAGTAAGTCGAAAAAAGTAAAAAAAAAAGGTCATAGTATAGTATGTCGAAAAAAGTCATAGTATATTATGTTGAAAAAAGTCATAGTATAGTCTGTTGAAGAAAGCCTAAGTATAGTATGTTGAAAAAAAATCATAAAAAGTTCACAGTATAGTATGTTGAAAAAGTCATAGTATAGTATGTTGAAGAAAGCCTAAGTATGGTATGTTGAAAAAAGTTAAAAAAAAGGTCATAGTATAGTATGTTGAAAAAAAAGTCTAAGTATAGTATGTTGAAAAAAAGGTCATAGTATAGTATGTCGAAAAAAAAGTATGAAAAAAGGTCATAGTATAGTATGTCGAAAAAAAAAAAAAGTATAGTATGTTGAAGAAAGTCCTAGTATAGTATGTTGAAAAAAGTAAAAAAAAGGTCATAGTATAGTATGTCGAAAAAAGTCAAAAAAAGTCAAAAAAAGGTCATAGTATGGTATGTCGAAAAAAGTCATAAAAAAAGTCATAGTATAGTATGTCGAATAAAGCCTAAGAATAGTCATGTTGAAAAAAAGGTCATAGTATAGTATGTCGAAAAAAGTATGAAAAAAAGGTCATAGTATAGGATGTCGAAAAAAGTCAAAAAAAGTCATAGTATATTATGTTGAAAAAAGTCATAGTATAGTCTGTTGAAGAAAGCCTAAGTATAGTATGTTGAAAAAAAGTCATAAAAAGGTCATAGTATAGTATGTTGAAAAAAGTCAGGGTATAGTATGTTGAAGAAAAGTCATAAAAAGGTCATAGTATAGTATGTTGAAAAAAGTCAGGGGATAGTATGTTGAAGAAAAGTCATAAAAAGGTCATAGTATAGTATGTCAAAAAAAGTTAAAAAAAAAGGTCATAGTATAGTATGTCGAAAAAAGTCATAAAAAAGTCATAGTATAGTATGTCGAATAAAGCCTAAGTGTAGTATGTTGAAATAAGGTCATTGTATAGTATGTCGAAAAAAGTATGAAAAAAGGTCATAGTATAGTATATCGAAAAAAGTCAAAAAAAGTCATAGTATATTATGTTGAAAAAAGTCATAGTATAGTCTGTTGAAGAAAGCCTAAGTATAGTATGTTGAAAAAAAGTCATAAAAAGGTCATAGTATAGTATGTCGAAAAAGTCATAAAAAGGTCATAGTATAGTAAGTCGAAAAAAGTAAAAAAAAAGGTCATAGTATAGTATGTCGAAAAAAGTCATAGTATATTATGTTGAAAAAAGTCATAGTATAGTCTGTTGAAGAAAAAGTATAGTATGTTGAAAAAAAGTCATAAAAAGTTCATAGTATAGTATGTTGAATAAAGTCTGAGTATAGTATCGAAAAAAAGTAAAAAAGGTCAGAGTATAGTATGTGTCATAGTATAGTATGTTGAAGAAAGCCTAAGTATAGTATGTTGAAAAAAGTCATAGTAAAAAAGGTCATAGTATAGTATGTCGAAAAAAGTCAAAAAAAAGTCATAGTATAGTATGTCGAATAAAGCCTAAGTGTAGTATGTTGAAAAAAAGGTCATAGTATAGTATGTCGAAAAAAGTCAAAAAAAGTCATAGTATAGTATGTTGAAAAAAGTCATAGTATAGTCTGTTGAAGAAAGCCTAAGTATAGTATGTTGAAAAAAAGTCATAAAAAGGTCATAGTATAGTATGTCGAAAAAGTCATAAAAAGGTCATAGTATAGTATGTCGAAAAAAGTCAGAAAAAAGTCATAGTATAGTATGTTGAAAAAAGTCAGAGTATAGTATGTTGAAGAAAAGTCATAAATAGGTCATAGTATAGTTTGTCGAAAAAAGTCAAAAAAAAAGTCATAGTATAGTATGTCGAAAAAAGTCATAAAAAAAGTCATAGTATAGTATGTCGAATAAAGCCTAAGTGTAGTATGTTGAAAAAAAGGTCATAGTATAGTATGTCGAAAAAAGTATGAAAAAAAGGTCATAGTATAGGATGTCGAAAAAAGTCAAAAAAAGTCATAGTATAGTATGTCAAAAAATACGTCATAGTATAGTACTTCAAGAAAAGTAGAAAAAGTCATACTATAGTATGTGAAAAAAAGTAGAAAAAGTCATAGTATAGTATGTTGAAACAGGGAAAGTTTTTCCAAACATTTTTGATGCATGTGGGATTTGAACTTGGATCAAACCAATTTCAGTTCAGAAGACCTGTTCACTACCCATTGAGCTATATCTTTATCTAAGAAATGTTTAAAAAAGTAATAAGTCATAGTATAGTATGTCAAAAAAAGTAGAAAAAGTCATCGTATAGTATGTCGAAAAAAAGTCATAGTATAGTACTTCAAGAAAAGTAGAAAAAGTCATAGTATAGTATGTCGAAGAAAAAGGCACAATATATGTGATCTCAAAAAAAGTAGAAAAAAGTCATAGTATAGTATGTCGAAAAAAAAGTCATCGTATAGTATGTCGAAAAAAGTAGAAAAAAGTCATAGTATAGTATGTCGAATAAAAGTCATAGTATAGTATGTTGAAAAAAAGTCATACTATAGTATGTGAAAAAAAGTAGAAAAAGTCATAGTATAGTATGTCGAAAAAAAAGTCATAGTATAGTATGTCGAAAAAAAGTCATAGTATAGTATGTAAAAAAAAAGTAGAAAAAAGTCATAATAGTATGTCGAAAAATAAGTCATAGTATAGTATGTCGAAAAAAGTAGAAAAAAGTCATAGTATAGTATGTCGAAAAAAAAGTCATAGTATAGTATGTCGAAAAAAAGTCATACTATAGTATGTGAAAAAAAGTAGAAAAAGTCATAGTATAGTATGTCGAAAAAAAAGTCATAGTATAGTATGTGAAAAAAAGTAGAAAAAGTCATAGTATAGTATGTTGAAACGGGGAAAGTTTTTCCAAACATTTTTGATGCATGTGGGATTTGAACTTGGATCAAACCAAAGTTCAGAAGACCTGTTCACTAGTATGAGCTATATCTTTATCTAAGAAAGGTTTAAAAAAGTAATAAGTCATAGTATAGTATGTCAAAAAAAGTAGAAAAAGTCATAGTATAGTATGTCAAAAAAAAGTCATAGTATAGTATTGAAAAAAAAAAGTAGAAAAAGTCATAGTATAGTATGTCGAAAAAAAAGGCACAGTATATGTTATGTCAAAAAAAGTAGAAAAAAGTCATAGTATAGTATGTCCAAAAAAGTAGAAAAAAGTCATAGGATAATATGTCGAAAAAAGTAAAAAAAAGTCATAGTATAGTATGTCGAAAAAAAGTCATAGTATAGTATGTTGAAAAAAAGTCATAGTATAGTATGTGAAAAAAAGTAGAAAAAGTCATAGTATAGTATGTCGAAAAATAAGTCATAGTATAGTACTTCAACAAAAGTAGAAAATGTCATAGTATAGTATGTCGAAAAAAAGGCACAGTATAGTAAGTCAAAAATAGTCATAGTATAATGTCAAAAAAAGTAGAAAAGTCATAGTATAGTATGTCGAAAAAAAGTCATAGTATAGTATGTCGAAAAAAGTCATAGTATAGTATGTGAAAAAAAAAAAGAAAAAAAAAGTCATAGTATAGTATGTCGAAAAATAAGTCATGTATATTGTGTTGAAAAAAGTCATAGTATAGTCTGTTAAAAAAGTCATAGTATAGTATGTTGAAAAAAAAAAAAAGTCATAGTATAGTATGTCAAAAAAAAGTCATAGTATAGTATGTCAAAAAAGTAGAAAATGTCATAGTATAGTATGTCGAAAAAAAAAAAGTCACAGTATAGTATGTCAAAAAAAGTAGAAAAAAGTCATAGTATAGTATAAAAAAAATAAAAAAGTCATGGTATAGTATGTTGAAAAAGTCAAAAAAAGTCATAGTATAGTATGTGAAAAAAAGTAGAAAAAGTCATAGTATAGTATGTTGAAAAAAAGTCATAGTATAGTATGTCAAAAAAAGTAGAAAAAAGTCATAGTATAGTATGTCGAAAAAAAGTCATACTATAGTATGTGAAAAAAAGTAGAAAAAGTCATAGTATAGTATGTCAAGAAAAGTAAAAATGTCATAGTATAGTATGTCGAAAAAAAAGTCATAGTATAGTATGTCAAAAAAAGGAGAAAAAAGTCATAGTATAGTAAGTCGAAAAATAAGTCAGAATATAGTACTTCAAGAAAATTAGAAAAAGTCATAGTATAGTATGTCGAAAAAAAGTCACAGTATATGTTATGTCAAAAAAAGTAGAAAAAAGTCATAGTATAGTATGTTGAAAAAAAAAGTCATAGTATAGTATGTCGAAAAAAAAGTCATAGTATAGTATGTCAAAAAAAAGTCATAGTATAGTATGTCAAAAAAAGTAGAAAAAAGTCATAGTATAGTATGTCGAAAAAAAGTCATAGTATAGTATATTGAAAAAAAAAGTCATGTTATAGTGTGTCAAAAAAAGTAGAAAACAGTCATAGTATAGTATGTTGAAACGGGAAAGTTTTTCCAAACATTTTTGATGCATGTGGGATTTGAACTGGGATCAATCCAATTTCAGTTCAGAAGACCTGTTCACTAGTTGAGCTATATCTTTATCTAAGACAGGTTTAAAAAAGTAATAAGTCATAGTATAGTATGTCAAAAAAAGGCATTGTATAGTATGTTGAAAAAAAGTCAAAAGTATAGTATGTCTGTCAAAAAAAGTAGAAAACAGTCATAGTATAGTATGTCGAAAAAAAAGTCATAGTATAGTATGTTGAAAAAAAGTCATAGTATAGTACTTCAAGAAAAGTAGAAAAAGTCATAGTATAGTATGTCGAAAAAAAAGGCACAGTATATGTTATGTCAAAAAAACTAGAAAAGGTCATAGTATAGTATGTTGAAACGGGAAAGTTTTTCCAAACATTTTTGATGCATGTGGGATTTGAATTGGGATCAAATTGATTTTAGTTCAGGAGACCTGCTCACTACTCGTTCAGCTATATCTTTATCTAAGACAGGTTGAAAAAAGTAATAAGTAATAGTACAGTATGTCAAATAAAAGTAATAGTATCGTATGTCGAAAAAAAAGTCATGGTATAGTATGTTGAAAATAAAATCATTGTATAGTATGTTGAAAAAGAAGAAAAATGTAATCGTATAGTATGTCGAAAAAAAGTCATAGTATAGTACGTCGAAAAAAAGTGATAGTATAGTACGTCAAAAAAAGTAGAAAAAGTCATAGTATAGTATGTCGAAAAAAAAGTCATGGTATAGTATGTCGAAAAAAAAGTTATAGCATAGTATGTCAAAAAAACTAGAAAAAAGTCATAGTATAGTATGTTGAAATCCTATGCATTGACTTTTTTCTGAGATTTTGAATTAAACAGGAAAGTTTTTCCAAACATTTTTGATGCATGTGGGATTTGAATTGGGATCAAATTGATTTTAGTTCAGGAGACCTGCTCACTACTCGTTGAGCTATATCTTTATCTAAGACAGGTTGAAAAAAGTAATAAGTAATAGTACAGTATGTCAAATAAAAGTCATAGTATAGTATGTCGAAAAAAAAGTCATGGTATAGTATGAAAGAAAATAAAATCATAGTATAGTATGTTGAAAAAGAAGAAAAAAGTAATCGTATAGTATGTTGAAAAATAGTCATAGTATAGTACGTCGAAAAAAGTCAGAGTATAGTATGTCGAAAAAACTAGAAAATGTCATAGAATAGTATAGTATGTTAAAATTAATTTTTGCATGTCGGCTTTCTGAAAAGGTGGTTGGATGGTCTGGAGGTTCAAACTATTTTGCGCATGGACCACAGCATCATCGTGATTTCTCGTTTCATGGTTGCGCAGCAGGTGTGGGACAGCAAACTGGTGAGTGCCATTTTCACAAGTATGTCCTTTGGAAAAAGCCGCCGGAGCAGAGGGACAACGCAGTTATCAGGTCCAGCGGATTGATGGTGTTGCTTCTGTCTGTCTCGCTGGACATTTTGAAACTTCTAGCATTTGCATTCAACATCATAAGTTTCATAAAAAAGGCCTTGGGCTGGAAATCTCATCACTGCCCTATGAACACAGGAATTTGAAATATAAAAAAAGAAACCTTCAACATTTATAAAGGAGCACCACATCTCTCTGAAGCTATTGGGCCCCTCCAGTCCGTAAGGGCATCAAAAGCCCAGGACCTGAGTTTTTCTCTGACATGAATTGTATCTTACCAGGAGGGGGCACCACTGGCAAACATATGAGAGCACAAGAACTCACCACTTGTGCCTTTTTTACAGTCATTTGATCTGTTATGCAAACATGAACATGTTGTGACATATGAATAATTCACTCTGAAAGCAAATTTGGAAATCAATTTTTTTAACATCCATTTTCATTCAAACTGAATCATTAACCGCTGAACTGTCTTGGCAATTTATTTTAAAATATTTTTTTCAGGCGCAGTATAGGCTTTATCAAGTGAAAAATGTTTGTATTGCATTTGCTGTGACACAAATATATTGCTTATTTTTACGTCCAGATTACTGAAGTGCGAAATAAACTACATTTTAAATGTATCAGAGTGCCTTTAATTAGGGACCACTTGTCTGTACCTCTAAAGTATTTACACACCTGTCTCAGGGTCTTCCCTTTATTTACCACCAGAAATCTGTAATAAAATAGTATTAATAAGTAAAATACAGCATGTCACTTTTTTGTCACACAATTTACAGGATTACAGCAGCATAGAGTATAGTGCAAACAAGAGACATAGTAAAAAAACAAGATCAAAACAAGTATTATAAATAATTTAAAAAAATCCACAATAACTAAAATATTATATATACAGACAGAATAATTATAATATTGCACAGTGTATTTATATTGCACAGATTTTTAGTGTTGTGTGTTCTACTGGGATGGTAGCACAGAGCTGCACAGAGCTGCCAGGGTGTCCCGCATGGGGTGGGAGGTGTTGTCCATCAGGAATGACAGCTTGGCCATCATCCTCCTGTCTCCCACCACTTCCACTGTATCTAGTGGACACCCCAGGACACAACTGACCTTCCTGACAAGTTTGTTGAGTCTCTTCTTGTCGGCTGTCAAGATGCTGCTGCCCCAGCAGACCACTCCATAAAAGATGACTGATCCCACCACAGAGTCGAAGAAGGTCCCATGAAGTGCTCCCTGCACTCCAAAAGACCTCAGTCTCCTCAGCAGATAGAGTCTGCTCTGACCCTTTTTGTAAAGTACATATGTGTGATCAGTCCAGTCCAGTTTAATGTTCAAGTGAACACCCAGGTACTTATAAGATCTCACAATCTCAAGGTCCATTCCCTGGAAGTTCACCGCTACTGGAGGACAGTGTTTACCCCAGCGGAAGTCCACCACCAGCTCTTTGGTTTTACCAGAGTTGATCTGGAGGCGGTTCCGCTTGCACCATCTTATAAAGTCCTGGTTCAGTTCCCTGTATTCCCTGATCAACAAATAACTTCCTGGCTAAATAAACGGCATAAGTGATTGCAACCTTGTTTCTTGGTGGTTTGTGGCTCCGTTTAGTACTTTGAGAAAAAAATGTGAAGGGAGAAACACATATTTAAGTGAAACTAAACTGGCATACATTTATTTCACATATAATTTAAGGGAAATGTGTTTACAAAACACCAAATCACAGACAATCTTTGTTTTTTTCAAATTTTACAATATAAGCTTTACATCAGAATGTAAATGAATGAGGCATATATTATATTTTACTCTTCTCTTCTGAAATCAAAGGAATATGCTTTGATGGCCTATCTGTAGCACAAACAAGACTATGGGTCTCAATAAAGATTATTGAGACCCTTAGTATTAAACTTTATTGCCAATTTAAGGAATTGTTGACATATTGGGAGATATACTTATTCCTATTAATAACACGTTGCCTTCTATTTAAGATGCATATTTGGTCAATTTCAACTTTTACACAACTGGACCCCTTTCCACTAGCAAATTAAGTGGAATAACTAGACATGCATAATTTATTTATTGGTGATTTGTATTTTATTATTTGTTATCTTTGCTACCAAATTAATGGACTGACAGACAGTGAAGGTCTCAATTTGATAATTCTGACAAATGTTGTCACTTAAAGGGCCTTAAATGTAATTAAATGTAAGGAAAATGTCATCATAACCCAAGGCTCATTGTGCCTCTGTACGGGACAGTGAGTAGGCACAAATCCGTGGATAAAACATGCGTTAAAAAAATGTATGCACAAATAGCAGATCCATCAATATTTTCTTACACAATTTTTTTTCTTACAATGCGAACAAATTTATATTGTCATAGTTTAAGATTTCGCAAGAAGTCATGAAAAAGTCATAGTATAATTTGTATAAATTATAGTATGTCATTGAAAATGTCTAAAGATTCATAGTATAACATTTAAAAAAAAAAAGTAGTATGTTATTGTAAAAAAATCATAACATAGAATGTCACACAGAATAAAATTATGTGGAAAAACAAACAAAAATGTCACTTCATAATAGTTTAATCTGTCATTAAAAGTCTAAGTATAGTATGTCAACAAATGTCTTGTAAAAAAGATGAAAAAAATCATAGAATTGTATTTCAAATAATCATAGCATACAATTAAAAAAATGTGACTAAAATCTCATAGTTTAGTATGTCAAAAAACTGTCATGCAAAACTTCATAGCATATTATGTCGGAAAATGTCATTAAAAAATCATAGTATAGTGTTGTGAAATGTCATGAAAAAAGTTAATAGTATAATTATTAAGTAAAATTATTACATAAATTGTCATAAAAGATGTGGAAAACATCTGTATAGAAAAGTATGAAGAAAATGTCATGAACATATCTCATAACAGATGTCGCTCAGTCATATTATAGTATGTAATAAATGTCAGAGTATAGTGTGTCGAAACATGTCTTGAGATGTGAAAATAGGATGTCATAGATTATGTAAATAAAATCTAATGGTATAGTTTATTGAAATATTTCATGTAAAAGTCTCATAGTATGTTGAAAAATGTCACAAAAAAAGACAAAATAGTATGTCAAAAAAAAACTACAGTTTTTCATAGAAAATGTTAAAAAAGCCATTGTACTGCATGGTGAAAAAAACAGAATAGTATTTCATAAAAGACTTATTTATTTAACATAGTATAGTGTGACAGAAAAAAATGCTTTGTTTAATTATTGTATTTCATTAAAAGTCATTATATAGATAGTCAGAAAATGTCTTAAAAGGTCATAAAATAGTACATCGAAATAATGTCATTGAAAAATCATAGTGCAGTATGTTGAAAAATATGAAAAAATCATAATGGGATATGTCAAAAAAAATCCTAGCATAACACATCATAAAGGATGACAAAGAAAATCTCAAAGTATTGTATGTCATAAAAAATCATGGAATATTCTCTTCAAAAAGGACATTAAGAAAAATCATGTATAGTATGTTGAAAAAAAAAAGATGTAGATGAAATGTCAAAGTAAAGTCTTAACCATGTCACAAAGTCATAATGTAGTACGCCATAAAAAGAAGTATGTCAAAAAAAGTCATAGTATATTAGGTCAAAACATGTCTGAAAAAAGTTATAGTACGTATATATTTAATCACAAGTAAAAACAGAACAATAGACTCAAAAGCATGGTTCATTGTATCAATGTCACATGCATTACTTTTTATGTGACATTACTGGGTCTAATAGCTGTCGCTTTAAAACCGTTGTGTATTTATTTTTATTCACCCTCCCATCTCTACTGTGACTTCCTGTTTGGCTCTTGCCAAAGATTCAGACCACTTTCAAAAAACATCTCAATACAAATTCTGATCCAGAACTAGTTTGTAATTCACACAATCTGCCCTGTCTGTAGCAATCACATGATTTTAGACCTGATAACCTACTAAAGCTCTGGACCAGACCAAAGAAAAAGAATGAAAAGATGTAAACACTGTCTGAAGAATAATAAATCAGCACCGAAGTCCTAATTATGCTGACTTCCTTCCACACACATCTCTTCGTCTCCTCTGCCTCTCGTTCATCTCGTCTCTTGTTGTTGTCCATGGTTTAGTCCTGGTAAGTTTGCACCAGCAGCCACATCAGCAGCACAGTGATTAAGACGATCATGAAGTTGAGGAACAGCTCCAAAAGGCACATAGCTGTTCTACACAGCTTCAATGACTTGTTTTCATGAAATATTCAACATACATGCTAAACTATGACAATGAACTATGACTATGACACTATGACTATGAAATTTGAAATATAAGCAATTTTTTTTCATGACATTTTTTTTCCCAACATGCTATACAATTACTTTTTTCGGCACGCTATACTATGACTTTTTAAGGAAGGCTATATAGTATGACTTTTTTCGACATTCTATAATGGCTTTTTATTTTTTTTACTTCTTTCGAAATGCTATTGTATGACTTTTTTCAACATGCTACACTACGACTTTTTTATGACTTTTTTTGACATGCTAAAACATAACTTTTGACATGCTAAAACCTAACCCTTCTTTGATATACTATACTTTGACTTTGACATAAAATGTTTTGAAATACTATATTGTTACTTTTTTCATTACATTTTTTGACACACTTTACTATGACTGTTCAATCACATTTTTCAACAAAAAATCTGTGATATTTTTGGACGTACGATATTATGCCTTTATTCATTGAATTTTCGACATACTATACTATGACTTTTATTCAAAGTTTTTGCAATACGATACCATGTTTTTTTTTTCACGAAAATGTTCCCCATTAATTACGATTTTGAAAAGTTTGCCACATTGTATACTATGATTTTTATACACGTAAACCCTTTTAAGCCTCGTTTCTTTTTTAATGAAATTTTCAACTTGGTATACTTTGAAATTTTTCATGAATTTGTGTGGGTTAGGTTTAATAATAATTTTCGACATACTATACTAGGACCTTTTTCATATGGGTAGCAGTTACTTTAATAGTGAAGCTTGTAGTGTCTATTTTAAACATTGTAAAAGGAGATGCATTTTTATGATCTTGAAATCCAAAGGGTTTAATGGAGTTAACATTTTATTTTTGATACATCTCTAAAAGGAAGAGACTTTACCTTTTGGTGTCAGTGTACATGGAACTGCTCCCACTCAGCAGTTTGGCCAAACTGAGAACTTACCACCTACTTGCTTGAGTGGGTGGGGGAGTAAATATTCTAGATGGTCAAACCTTGTTCTGATTGTCAAGTATTGTGGAACTTGTAAAAAGAAGAAAAAAAAAAGTATTGCTTTTTCTAGATTTTCAAATTTCATTACCTTACTTCCTAAAGTTTTTGTTATTAAATTGACATAGCCATGCTACCATTGCATTGGTTGCAATGGGCAGAGCCATTGCCAAAGTAAAAGTCACAGAACAGAGGGCTCAAGCATTAATGAGCAAAAGAAAAGTGTAGGATGTAAGAAAGAGAAAAGGAATGATAGCTAAAATGGAATTAGACTGAAAAAACAGATCAATTGAAGAATATGAGCTTAGGTACCTAATTTAATTTACTTATAAACACATTTTCCTGCTGTGAATTAACCTAAGGCAAACATTTATTTACTAAAACATAGTTGTACTCTACCTTAGTTTGAATGATTTTGTACACAGACCTTGAAACTGAAAAAGTCCAAATTAAAATTGACTTTATAACTAATATAATTAACTATGTTCATGTCGGGCATAAGAATTAACTCTGTTGTAGTTGTTGTTGTTGTTTTATAAAACGAATGCAAATATGGACACATACCAACCAGGTTAACATTGTTTTCAGAGAAGAACAGACAGTCAAAATTGGAGGCCAATATCATTTGTTTCGAGTCACTCTAGTCTAGTCTTCAAGTGCCAAAAAACTAGATCCTACTTTTACATAATGCAACACAATACTGCCTTACATTAGATCTTTCGAGCCTCCAAATTACTCACTTCTGCCAAACAGAGTCACAACTTTGGCTTTTTGTCACATGGCAAAATTACCCTGATGACATCATTGTTTTTTCAAAGTATGGTTGAGTGAATTATAGTGATTAGCAATGTTGTTGCTGCTGTTGCTTTTTTAAATGGCATGGTGCCTTTGCTGTGAATATCAATCAAAGCTTGTTTGTTTTCCTAAAAGGATCTAAGGAGGAAGATAATGGAGGGAACACCTACAGCACTGAGGGAGAAGTGAGGACACATACTTCTGCTAATGTGAAGGCGGTCTGAAGAGGAATGAGTGGGACTTCTCGCTATGGACTGCCAGACCAAATGCTTGAAGACATACAGGCAACAATATGACAGACTCAACCTCTTTGTAATGTTATACTGTTTTATTTTACATTGCTGTAGATGGTGATTCTCATGTTTATTTAAAAGAACATACTTGGGTTTAAAGGCGTTGAATTTGACATTCTGAGCACTGATATAGCAGCACACAACTATTGTCTAGTGGATTAATGTCTCTCTGAGCAGAGAATGAAGTCACTTCCTCAAACTGGTCATTTGTATATCAATTACTTACCGTGTGTTACCTTGATTTCTTTAAGAAAACTGTGTTTCTCTTGCATGCCTCCACATTGAACAAAGATAGACGGAGGACACTGTTTATGCTGTAGTGTTTTTCAATAGTAAGGTGTTAGCAAACATTTGGGATGAAGTACGCATACAACTGGATACATTAGACAGTATTACACTGCAGGAGTTGTTTGAGAATTTGTGAACCAATGCTTTGATATAGTTTTGCAGGTGTTAAAAGTGGCCCCCATTTACTTCTATTCTTCAAGACTTTTCTCAGTTTTTGTGTTCTTCGTTCCCATTAGAGGCATGCAAGAAAAACTGTTTTTTTCACGAATTCAAGAAAACACGGGTAAGGAAATTGATAAATGATCATGGAATTTTTGAGGGTGAAGTATTCCCTTAACTAACAAGGCAATACACACAAATACTTGACATTCACTTACCTAATCAATAACCTGGATCACATGAGTCACTACTGATTAATGTCTGGCATTTGTTTCACAATATCACCTTTTCAAAGGATGGTGCTAGAGGGCCTTAAAAAGGGCAATAATCAGTCTAATAACTCTAGCTTTAGGTGTGCAAATTACTGGAGCGTATACCACCTCTGAGTGAAATTCATTACACGAGTGGCACAAGGTGAAATATTTATTCAAAAATCATAAAAAATTTGTGTTATTAATTGAAATGCGTTTATAAGAATATATAATAAGCAAAAAGCATTTTAATTGCAATGCAAGCAGCTTTTTTTCATGTCACAATTTACAGAAAATACAGATTGAATGGTCGTGGATAATGTGTGAACTTCATACTCCCTAGACTGGTCACACAAGAAGTCACAACTGAATGCAAAAAAAGCCAAAATTAGTAAATTAAGGAATATCTCACACGTACCATGTTTGCCTCTCTTTTAGCTGTTGTCTTTTAGCATTTTAAAGCAAGCTCAAACTCCATAAATGAGTTGTCCCCCATTATTGTTTCTATAGCAAGTAAATATATCTATGAAAATCTCATCCCCCTTTGAACCAAGCCGGTTCCTCATTAAAAAGACAGTTTGCACCAGCACAAAATAGGCCATCTGCTAAATTTAACTTTATAATGATCATCAGACAGTCGCCGGCATGGCTAGCCAGACCTTGATACCTCTCTGTACATGTTAACTACATCTCACAGATGAACTGTTGTTCTAGGTTACAGTTCTCATCATTCCAGTCGCCCTTTCCTGTCTTACGGTGCCAGAACTCCACACAGTCCTGGTTCCTCCCGTTAAAGCTGTTGGGCTGGTCTTTACCCCAGAACCTGCAGGACACAGAGAGATATCCCTAATAAGAATAAATACTACTCTATCCTGCCCTCACAGGTTTCAAGATATATGAGCGTAGTTTCTTACGTTGTGGTCAGTGGTGTCCCATCTACCCATTTCCACTGCCCTTCTATTCCTTCATCCGTCAACCCAATCCAGACTTCTTTTTCATGTGAATACAAGCCATTGATGAAGAGCTTTGAAGGAAGAGACATAAAAATAAAGTTATTGCAGGAGTTTCCCACAAATAAAGTAACATCAAGTCATGCCGTGTACATTTACTGTTTGGGTTAAGCAGAATAAATGTATTAAAGTTGCAATAATAAATATTTTTATATTAACAGTGGATGAAATTATGTTATGAATGAAGCAGTTGGTGAAGACCAAAAACAGAGATAAAAGAGAGGAAATATTAGACATTGTGGGGTAGACAAAGAATCTGAGTTTGCTGGGTATTAATTGTTTTTAAACACTTTTGCCATATAAACTTGGTAAGGTTATGTCAATGCTGAGTTTACAAATTATTCCACTGGCCCAGATAGGCCAAAAAAACACTCAATGCGGCTTTTACTACAAGTTCCAGTAGTGTTTCTCTGTATGAAATTGAAGTGAGACTGTAATCTGTAATTTTTTTTTTAAATGTAGATGTCCTGCCAAAACTTATTTTTGTTTAAGGAGAACTAAACCAAAACAGTAAAGTTGCAGGTAGTACAATCAAAATAATGATCAGAAAGATGCTTAAAATCTTTGTGGAGGTGAGCTGTAGAATGAGAATGGTGATCACTTTTTGTGGGTTAATCAGTATGAGTGACACCTTTTACATTACACATGGTAAATTGATCCATTGGTAAAGGTCCAGTGTGCAGGCTTTACTGGCGTCTAGTGGTAGGGTTGCAGATTGCAATACACTTCCTCCCGTTTCTCACTCACAGTCATGCAGATACAGACCAATGCAAATAACTAAACAAACCATTTCCTCTTGACTTTTTATGATTGCTAGGTCTGCGCCTTTGCTTTGACAGTAGACTCTGCCCCCACTCCAGGTTTGGTTGCCAGCAGAGGTGAAGTAGCAGCTGTGCTGAAACTTTGTCCATCCAGTGGGGCACTTCCTAGCTGAAAATGCAAACATTTTTATTGATCAAGTAGTGTCTAAAAGTGAGTTTTGATTTGTTTTTGATTAAATGGCACTGAACATTCCAGCTTTTTCCAGCATGATTTTAACAAGAAGGCGACATGCATTTTGACAGATGAGAAAAATTTTGCAATATGAAGCACGCTAAATAGGTATCTTTTGTCTTAATTCTTGCCGCTTACCTGGGGCTATTTTCTTCAGTTTCTCCACCTCCACCTGTAGCGTGTCCCGCTCAGTTGTCAGGTTGTCATTTTTCATCTTCAACTGGTCTCTCTCCACAGTTGCAATTTTGCAACTGCTTTCAAGCTCTTCTTTTTCCTGAACCAAGGACGTGTAAGAATCCCGCAGCTCATCTGTCGCTTTTACCAGTAGGTTGTAAGTTGCCTGTAGAGTCTCTTTTGATATTGTCAGGTTGTGGTGACTGCTTTCTACCTTCTCTTTCTGACTGCTAGAGAAGTTGTATTTGTCCTGCAAATGCTCTACCTTCTTAATCAATTCATTGTAACTCAACTGCAGATGCTCTTTTGATCTGGTTAAATTATTGAATTTGTTCTGTAAATTGTCCCTGTCTTTGGTGATTGAGTCATAACTGGCCTGTACCTCATTTCTGCGTTTGAACACTGAATCATATTCTTTTTGCAACAAGTCTTTGGTTGTAGACAAAGCATTATTATTTGTCTGTAACTGGGCTTTACTGGCTTTTAGCTGTTCTATTTCTTTGCTGAAAGCAGCGTTACTGGCCTGTAACTGGCTTTGGCTAAGTTGAAGTTTGTTTTTTTCTTCCATCAGTAAATTGTTATTGGTCTGTATTTGGTCTCTCCTTCTAGATAAGTAATCATTATTTTGCTCTAACTGTTTACGGCTGGTCACAAGCACGTTTTTATCATTTTGCACGGTCTTCAGGTTCTCCCGTAGTTTCTCTCTCTCGTTACTCGCAGCTTTTAGGTTGTTCTGATGGTCTTGCTCTACTTTTTGGTCTGCGGAAGATGAGAGATATCGGTAAATCATTGATTTTACCATGACACCAGAAAATGTGGTTATTTGACAGTGAAAAGAAAAGAGGTAGGCTCACAGTGGACACTCTGACCTATGACCCCAGCCAACAGGAGAGCACACAGCAGTCCAAGAACAACTGTTGCAGCCCTGAAAGGGCTGTTTCTCAATGCATAAACTGAAAAACAAACAGAATATTAAAATCGCTGAAGTGTTTTGTGGAACTTGTGGTTCAATTCAATTCAATTCAATTCAATTTATTTTGTATAGCCCAAAATCACAAATTTGCCTCAGAGGGCTTTACAATCTGTACATGCGACATCCTCTGTCCCGGAACCCTCATTGGTTTCATTTGTAATACAGTATTGAGTGGTGTTGCAAAATACTATACAAAACATTAATTTCAATCCAAAGCAATTACAAATTGGTTATGAAAAATTTATATTGAGAGTCAAATAATTGAAAAATCATAATGCATTCTATAAATCCTATATTAGTAAATCCTGCTGAGTGATTTGCAACTTTGCCCTCATAGACCTGATGTATATCTCAATAAAAAACACCATGGCAAAATTACTGATGGATGACAGTTTTCTGTATTGTCTCATGATAGTCCTATTGTCATGTAGACGTAGCTCGGTTAGCTTCTTTTGTCTCAGTGATTTTTAACAATTTTTATAATAACCTGCCGAAATGTCTGCTGCCCCTGCTAGCTGTTGCCAAAAACATGGTTAAAGTTTGAACTGTTAAGCGTTTAAAAGTTGTAATTAATGCTCATTCTTGTGCCTTTCCAAATATAAGGTTACTATAATGTCTTATTTCAGCTTATTATCTAATGCTTTAAATTATTTATATTGGCACATCATTTGGAATGAAGTTCTCATCTTATTACCTGAATACCGGAGCTTGCTGCCATCTCCAAAAAGTTGGCTATATCCAACTTTACTGTTTTCGAAATCCATGTTTGTCACTGTAGAGGAGTGGTACTCGACAGCCATCTTTGCATTTGATTCATGAGCTCGTCTTACTATTACAAAAAATTAAATAAAAAAACAGTAGTATTAGCTTCTGAAATAACTGAGTTTTTCCGATAATGTTACAAAAGATCTGTTCCCTATCAATTATTTCAATCAGTATGTTACTATCTTGACATAAAGAGGATACTTCAGACTTTGCATTACCTTTACCAGGATTGAAACATCTGCAAGTGTTTTATAGTGTTTTTGTAGTGCAACACTAAAAAAAAACAAATTTAGACCTTAAATACTATGAATGTAAGATATAAACAAAGTAAACCTTACCTGAGCTTGTAAATATGATGACACAGTGAAAGAATTTGAAATATGAAGTAAATCTTGGCGAGTAAAACCTAACCTACTGACTTTCTGCAACTTCACCCTGCAAACACATCACACTTGTGATTCAATAAGTGCCACACTGACTTGCAAGTAGGGAAGAAGTTGAGGGTTTGTCAGTAGGCTGAGGGTGAGCCTCCCACCTTCCTAATTGCTGGTGAGGTGGCCAAAAAAATCAGATGAAGGTTCAATCTGACGGGGTAGGTTGAAATGAAACTTTTGTCCCTCCAAGATTAAACTCAACACCGGTGCATCATAAACACATTTTGAACCAGACATAAGGAACTCATAAGTAAAATTAGTTTGTGTTTGGTTGGAATCAACCCTTGATCTACATAGAGCAAAAGCAATTATTTGCCAATTTCCCAACATGAAACACATCTTGACATGAACATATATGAGGAACAACAGATTTCACAAAACACAAAGATGCTGAACATGCAGTTTTCATATCATCATACTGTGGAACAGTCTGAGTCAGTTTGATTACTCAAGTTTAGTTCCAGCATGCCATTTTCATCAAAATATTGTGCACCGGGCTGGTAAATCCATGTTATGTATACTTTATTCAACCGTCTTGTTATCATAATGAAAACAGCATGCGTATTTTTGGTAACACTTGCCCATGCCTATGATGCATTATATACATACTCTTAAAATGTGCTGAATCAAATCATTAAAACAATGCAAGAAAAACACACAAAACATTGTCAAAATATTTTTTTACTTCATTCAAAGCAAACAATGATCGCCTAAAGTAACTTATTATCACATCACAATGCATTATTTCAGTTATCATTATGCATTAGAAAGGTTACAATGTATAACAACTATGGGAATTATAATACACTATGATCCTTGCAAAAAAAACACTGCATACACCCTCAGAGGCCTCTATATTTGAAAAAGCCTCACTAAGCTAATTTCTGTGTATCACAAAAACAACACAATATTAACAGTTGGCTTTAGAACGATGCAAGCAGGAGCTAACATTTCAAAAGCCCCAATGTGTCCATTTGTCAGGCTTTCAACAACTCTGCTTAGTCAGGTTCCTGTGTAAATATCACATGCTATGTAGACGATACAGCAAAACAGAAGTCTCTATAGGACGCTTACCATACTGAACGCATTTAGAGACACTGCTAGTAAATTCACAGCTGCCCTAAGGAACGTGAGTGTGCGACTGCTGCCTTGTTCTCCCATCCGTCCCAAACTCAACCCCACAGCACACCCTGGACCACAGTGGCAGGATGTGACCCCCATTCATATTCATTTTTTATTACATTTCTGCTTTATGTTTCATCAAAGAAAAATAAGCAATGTCTTAATCAAATTCAAACATTCTGCAAGACCATGGACTTTTAAGCACCCAAATGGACATATTAGGAAATCACTGAAGTGTTCCAGGCACTTTCAAAAGGCAAGTTACAGTTCATAAACAACTTTGAGGTACATTTTTGTGTTTACTTTGGAACAAAGGACTCCAACACTGCAAGCATTGAAAAACAATACATTTTTTAACTCTTTATGTTTTGCACAATATCAAAATAAAAATTCTATCAGCAACCAACTTCAAACTATTTAAACTTGCATCTCAGCAGACCTAATGCAAAAGCCACAGGCAACATCTTCCGATACAAAACATAGCGTCCCTCAACAGCTCCATGGAAAAAAGTCTTAGCTACCACTCACTTCACCAGCATACATTGATGGTCGATGCTTGTTTATGACCTGTGTGAGACAGTCCCTCTTACCTACATGTATGTATCTGTAAGTACTGTACCAGTACACAAAAATGTAAAATGTGAAGAATCACACTGTACATTGCTAATCATAATCTAAAGAGTTACCCTGTGTTCTGTGTATTTAGTCTATCTCTTTCGTGATGTTAGGTCAGTGATGTTGTAGTGATCCATAGTCAGTCTGTCTCACAGTGTGCTCATTTGCATATTCATGTGTTTCTGTACCTAGCTGCAGGCAAAGGCTCTCCCACGGGACAAAACATTTAAATTAAATTCAGCTGCACAAAAAGGTTAAATGCTAGGTAAAGTAAATGTTAGGATGCAAA
The DNA here is from genome assembly GCF_027596085.1 of Anoplopoma fimbria. Lineage (NCBI taxonomy): Eukaryota > Metazoa > Chordata > Actinopteri > Perciformes > Anoplopomatidae > Anoplopoma > Anoplopoma fimbria. The sequence continues at coordinate 14,612,563 of NC_072457.1, forward strand.
TAGATAGCTGTAGAAATGTTTCATTCTATAGTGTGGTCATTTGTGTATCTTTTGAAGGACTTGGGAGGATAAAATACAAGCTACGGTACCATAAAAGACAGAAATCTTCCCCCAGCTGCTGAGGATCTTGGTGGTGAGTAAGTCAACTGAAGAGCAACTAAGAGGAAGTGAGCAGTTGACAGAGCTGGGATCAACTGCTACACCCTTCTATTATCTCATGCAACCACTTGTGTTTTCAAGATCGGTTGATATCTAAGAAATAGCCTCAGACAAAGAACAATGAATACACAGAGATGAACTCACAATGGAATATAGAGAAGGCATTGATCATCAAGGGATGAAAGTTTTGTGGTTCATTTGAATGTTACACTGATCGATAACAGAGTAAAGGCTTAAAATAGAAAAGCCTGCAGGGCTTTATGAATATTAGCAAAGCCGTGCAAATGAGTGATTCACGGCCCCCCGAAACATGCGGTGCAGGGTATGAAGGAAGTGGTGGCAAAGGGGTCTATTGAAAGACGCTATTGAGTTGCCTTACAGGAAAACAATTATTTTTTGAGTCAAAATATCTTGGCAACTCCCTCTTTGATTTTGCAAGTTTGTTTTGTTATGTAAGGCATTAATAGCATCAGAGACAATTACAGATATCAATAAATTAATTGCTGAACTACCCCGTTTAATACCAGCCACTGCGGTCATAGACATGCTATATAAATATATGTTATATACTTAATATGTTATGAAAATATATACATATTAAGGCATTTCAAATGGAATCAAAACTTAATTAGAATTTAAAAGGTACTGAAATAAAATGTATTGCTACTTAGACACAAATTGGACGGTTCATAGCATGTTATGGCCTACTTAATGTGCTTAGGGGTACACAGGCAGTAACACAACTATTTGAGAAAAACCCTTGACAAAAGTTGAAACTAAATGAAAGGCAGCTGGAACACTTGAGCACAATAAGTAACATTTATTGATGACACACTGATTAACAGAAATAAACCCAACTTAAATGGAAGCATGGACGTCAGGGTCTCTAAGGCCAAAATAATAAACAAAACCCCCACACTTTCCTACAGAAAGAAAATGAAACACATTACTGAGCTCCCTAGCTGACTAAAAAACAGAAGACAACAGAAATAACAACTTAAATGACAGAGAACCCCTACACAGCTTCCCCAAAATTACCCAGACCGGTTACTAACAAACCTCCCCACCAACAACCCAGCCCAAAACAGAGGGTAACAGTAAGGCATTTCAAATGGAATCAAAACTTAATTAGAATTTAAAAGGTACTGAAATAAAATGTTTTGCTTCTTACACAAAATTTGGACTGTTATCACATAACATCTAAAATGAAAAGTCAAACAACTCATATAGGTTTGCTTCCTCACCTGACTCAAATTATTGTTCTCTTACGTAGCACCAGCAAGGTGCCATCCTTTGAGAGCGCCCTCCAAAACCCACAGAAAAACAATCTAAATGAGCTTTGTCTGGCCTGCCACCTCTACCAGTAAGGATAGTTAAAAGAACACTGTTTAACATTTTAAAGGATTTATTGGCAGAAATGGAATATAATATTCAGAACTTTGTTTTCATTAGTGTATAATTTATAATGACTTGAAACTAAGAATTGTTGTTTTCATTAGCTTAGAAAAAGCCATTTATATCTACATAGGTAGCGGGTCCTCTTGAACCTCCATGTTTCAACAGCAGCCCAAAGCGGACAAACTTAACACTGGAGCCTTTTGCTTTTTTGACATTACCTTAAGGTAGGGTTGGGTACCTAAACTCGGTATAAAACGAGAACTGGTGCAAAATTATGGAAGTATGGACTATTTATAACCGCTGCCGTTACTGGCGCATTTTATAAGTATTTTTTAATGTTGTGTGTCATTTATTATCAGCTTTCTCTGCCGGGCTGAGCTCCTCCAACTACACACAGACACAAGCGCACACACACAAAGCGGTGGTGACTGTGAAGTGAACCAGGTGAAGTGAAGATTACACGAGTTGACGACGACTATGCCTGTTACTGTAAGTGCAATAAGAGCAAATACTTTAGCAGTACACCTGTTTTAACATTACTTGAAGGCCCCCGTAGTTCTTCAAAACACTTTTGAAACTGCAGTAACGTGAGCCACAAGCTGTGTCCCAATCCAGCGGCTGCATCCTTCGGAGGGTGCATCTGTAGACCGATTACGTCACAGCGGCTGCGATGAGGCTGTCCCATTTCGTCGACTCCTTCTAATGCGGCCGACAAATGCAGCCTAGTTTTCCAGATTCGGATACAACTGATGGATCCTTCACGGCCCAACATATCCCAAGATTCATTGCGTGCCAGTGAAGTTGATTTTTTTTTTTTTTTTTGACATGGCGACTAGTGGACCAGCAATGGGAGAATTCACATTTAAATATAATTATTGGGGTTTAACTCATGTTAATATTTACAGATACAAGTGTTAAAACTAAAAACAAGGGACCTGATCAGATCACACTTATGTTAAAATTATCGGTTAATTTACGTGACGCTATTAATTAACCAGCTGACCCTACCGAGAGCCGCTGCGCTATTTACAGCAGCTCGTCCATTTTAATATTTGAACTTTTTTATACTCTTTTATGACGACCGCAGCTGGTTGCTAGGAGACGGGAGCGGCAAAAGGGTGAGGGTGCTAAAAGCTGGTGACGCGAACAAGAAATCATTTGTGGACCAGACCGTCATTCCGGGGACCGCTCGGACCAGCCTTCACGGTATTCAAAGGACCCGGCCGACATAGACCGCGAAGGCTGGGTCCTCCGAAGGCTGCATCCGCTGGATTGGGACACAGCCACAGAGTGCAAAACCATGATACCGCCAGCCGTTCTTCCGTTGCTCCTAAAGTAGTGTAATGATGCTAAGGATGGCCACTGAGTGAGGCAAACGGTGTTACAATGGTTTTGCACTTGGAAGCTTGCGTTACTGCCATCTTGGAAAGGTAAAGTTAATGGAAGGGTATTCAGATGGCTGCAATCTGCAATAACACTGCTAGATGCCAAAATCCTACAAACTGTCCGTTTAAGGGTAAGAAAGATTGTAGCCATGGTTAAAAGAAGATTTGTCTAAAATAGTTAATTCAGTTAAGTCGTCTGCACTCCCACTAAGTCAGTGCTGTCCATTTACAGTGATCTTGCTATTTTGCACATTGAGTTTGTAATGATGATGACGGACCCTGTAGAAAATTCGTTCCAGTAAGCTACATCTCGCACCGGGTGTGACGTACCCGTTAGTGAACCCCACACAGTGGAAGCCCAGACGCCGGTAGAGCTGGTGGGCCGCGGCCGTGTACGCTGTGGTTCCCAGGACAACAGAGGAATATCTGTGAGTGACAGCAAACTCAACCACCTTTTGTCCCAGCGCCACGCCAACTCCACACCGCCGACAGCTCCGGTCAACAGACATCCGCTGCAGCTCGACTGCACCTCCTGGCTTCTGCTTCATAAATGAATCTTACTTGTCATAGCTGTATAGAGCAGGAGGCTCTCAGGGTGATGTCTCAAGCCTCTGAAGGCAGTGTCTGCTACCATCTCCATCAGCCCTTCATAAAAGATCTGCTGCACTTCCAGTTTGTCTGCCAGCTCAAACTCACGCACAACTATAGTTTGAAGTCCATTATGGCCTTTTATTTTTTTGAAATATTTTTGGACATTCTTTCGCTGTGTTGTTTCCTCCATAACTTTAACAGGAGAAAGAAATTGAAGAAATGTATGGGAGAGCAATAGATGTCATGTGTACAGAATGAACAACATAATAGAGTTACAAAATATGCAATGCATATGACATAAATATGGATATAGTAGAATTATTATAATGCTGAGAGGATAATGGTATAGGGAATAGTAATAGTAATCTGACTAATAATAATAATTGTATTAGCATTGGGTGTCAGCCGGGCCATGGCAGAAGGCACGACCCACCACGTCTTTAAAAATATGCGATTCCGATGCAGAGGTTGCATTTACTAGTGGCTGAGTTCCAGTAGCTGAAAATGCATGCATGGTGTCTCTCATAGTAAAAGAGCACCCTACAATGAACTACATAAAGCATTACCAACAAACCATAAAAAGATCTATGCTATAAACACCATCCCATGCCAGGTGACTTCAATATAAGTAGGATATCTGAAACATCTAAAGTGCAGGTGATCTTATGAATTAATGACCGATGGCTTTGGGTCAAATCCTGTTTTTACCATGTTCTTCTTTTTTAAAGAGGACCATCACACAGACATTTAGAAATGCATTTAATCTTAAAGTTTACAACATCTGTCTCTTAAAATTTACAACACTATAAGATTACATAACTGAAGTATGCCAAAAGCCCTCTGAAAAATTGGCAGAAGGATGACCAGAAGGGCAGAGCACCTCTGGGGAACGTCCCGGAGGTCAACGATGTTGAGAAGGCAGCAGGTACAGTACAATGATTTAATAAAGAAAGTAATCCAAAAACAGACATGCAACAGGAGATAATGCAAAAAAACTTAGAATGCAAAACACTGAGGAAAACTAAACACAAGGAGCAAGGCTAGAAAGTAGACACCAGCATCTTATACAGATGACCTGACACAGGAACAGAGAAACACACAGACTAAATACAAATTAGGCTAATCAACTAAAGAAATACAGGTGTGATAGAAAAAAGACGGGAAAAATGCTTGATGCAACAAGACATCACTGGAACTGAGTTGCGTTAGCCTGCCTTAGTCTCAGTGTTTCTATTGCAGTTCATTTGTTGTTCAATCTTGAGAGTTTTTTTCAAGCTCTTTTCTTTTGAAATAAAATGGTGGCAACACCCTTCAGTGCTAAGCATCTGCTTTATAAGCACTGTTAGCAGAGTGTTGTATGCCTGATGTGCGATCTCGACGGCTCACATTGGATAGTTTCACGTCATTGTTAGGATAAGCTTACAAAACTGGGACCTAAAAATATTTTTTCCTGGCTGCTGATAAATAATCAATTTGTCAAATGATCCCTCTCATGGCTGGAAGTGCAATAAATGTAATGTGTACAGAACAAATAACATAATAGAAGAACAACATAGTCAATCCATATGACATAAATAATACATATGAGAGTAATTATAGCAGTAGTAGCAACAATAATAGCCGAACAATAACAGACAGACTGAATCTGGCCGCACATCATATTTGATAAGAACCTCAACAAATGATTCAGAGAAACTCTTAATCCAACACTAAACTTCATATTCTTAAAGAATTATAATGGCAAATAATACAACCAGGCTTTGAATCAGTCTAACAAAGAAAATACCCAACACCAACTGTTTCTATGTTGGCTCGAGGTTTAAGACTAAGCCACAAAGGTTTATCCATGAGCACCACAAAGGGATGTAGCTAATTGAATGCAGTCATTTTATTACAATTTCTGCAGTATAAAAATAGGCCGTGGCAGTGACGGCAGAAGGCGACGGGCTGGGTGGAGATGGGAAAACTAGCGGGGAGTGACTCACTTCTGATTTGAGAACTCTGAAAAGGTCTGATGAGATGAAAAAGAATCAGTGTACATCAGACAAGGCCAAGCATGCCAAATGTGACATGAGGGTGGGATCAGTTGGTTTCTATATTTAATATGCGATGACACCTTTTGGTTGTGATACTTGGGATATGATACTGACACAAATGTTGGAGTGGAGGAAAGCATGAATGAAGGGCTTAAACCAGAGATGGAGATAAAAAACTGGATGGACCATCGAACATTTGATAACAGGAAGACGATTCAAGGATCATTATCTGTAACACTTTCAGTGTGATCTGACTGACAGAGCTCTGAAAGGCACTTCACGGAAAAAAACTTGACTGGCTCCTTTACATGCAATTGTGTAACAGCACTGTCTGCATAGACATACTTTATCAGTATCTTAAATCTTAAGAAAAACCTTAGGTAAAAACCAAACATTGTATAATAATAAAAGCAAAAATGTTTAGCATGTAAAACTAAAATCACTAATGAACTGTATATAGCTGTTAAAATGTTCCCTTAAAAATACAAAACCACAAACACAAATACACCCACACATATTCTCTTCGCCTTCATCTCTCATTCCTTTTGCAATATACATACTATGAGAACATGCTGCCTTCCACTCAGTTTTTTCAACACTCACTTTTCCTATGATACCTATTCCCACTATCACAGTTATTCAAATTTATTTAACCATATTATTCGATATGGTACTCTCCTTAGCATTTATCCAAATACAAAATCAACAATTGTAAAATGTATTTATATGGTGTAGAATTTCTCTATTGTGAAGTAATAAACAACACATTTTTAATGGGATTAAACAAACAAGATATAACCTACTTTAGAGGTGCTAGAAGGCATGGTTTTGTTTCCTTCAGACAAAGAAAGACTAGCTGCCCTCAATTCCGAGTCTCTGTGCTAAGCTAAGCTAACAGGCTGCTGGCTCTAGCTGCATGTTTAATTTACAGATATGAAAGTGGTATCAATCTGGCATTAAAATGAAGGTCAGTCCCTGATGTCATTTTAAAGGATAGTTCAGATTTATATGAGGTACTTATCCATAGTCAGTATATTTACTACAGTATATGGCAGTCTGCATGCCCCCACCATGGAAGAAAAGCAAAATACTGCCTTTGACGTGTTGGTACTCCTGCCTGCTTCTCTCAACACCCCACTTCAAAAAGTCTATCAAATCTATAAAAAAAACTATCCCTTTAAGCATCTGACTGATTCTTGGATGGATGCTTGCACTTCATACATTAAGTTTGTTTCTTATTTATTTATCTTAGTGTTGCAGCGGCATCAATGATAGCTGTTTTAAACCTTATTTAGCTGGTGACTTAGTAAAATCAAAAGTTACCCACAGCTAAAGACATTATACGAGAAAACATTTTCTTTATACATTAAAATGTGAACTGGGCACTGCCATCCATAAAAACTTCCCACAGAGCATGTTAAAAAACTTTAATTTATATGGACAAAATCTCACTACACAACCTTTGAATGAGAACATTAAACGGTTTTAGAATACTATGTCAAAACTAAAAAGTGTCCTGCTGGTACAGACTATTCACAGGGCCTGTGTTTGACCATTTTTTTAAGTAGGGACCATACTGCTGAAGCAATACAGAAATGCAGAACAAAGCTATTGGTCAATTGCCTGTTCAATAAAACTCCAAAACAAAGCCGTATCCCCAGGCGATCGGGAGGTAGTGAACTCATTGAAACTGTTTAAGACTTCAGTCATTTATGTTCATTTCTCTGCTCTGCCACGAAAGGAAGAGAGAACTGGACAAGAGCCAGGATCATAGCCTCTTCAGAGTAGAGGCATTTTTCTCACTTACACTGCAGGAAAACAACTGTCATTGTTATGTTTGTTAGCGAGTGCTGCCCTGAGTCAAATCCCAGGGTGGCCAAGGCTGTTCAGATTTGTGCTGAGTGGGCTACACAGTGTGGGGGGCTCTGTCCTGGTCTGTCAGTTCCCTGTTCCCCCGCCATGCCTCTGGTAAAGTTGTGTTTGCTGCTGCATCTCCTGATTCCTGCTGAGCATTAGTCACCCTCAAACTAATACACAGTGATATATATTTTTTTATAGTTTCGACCCCAGTGCATTGGATTAGAAGGCAAACTATATCAATGATGTTCTAAGGGGTTCACACCTGGTAACCGCTAATTGTAGACATTGTGACATTGTAGTCAGCTGTTTTAAATTAACATAGGTTACGGATTGCTTGTAAATTCTTGTTGACTCAATAATATAGAGTCAAAGTTGGATCTGTTTGTATTTCATTTGCAAAAATAATATAGCATTGTGTAAAATATCAGTATAGTCATCAGGTCTATTCAAATAAAATAGCTAAAAAGAGCGAAAATCTTCATGGCTTGCTTACATGTCCTATGAATTTCACTCAACTTACTTGTTTTGTTACTTGTTGAGTCTATTTTCTTATTATTTGACAATAAAAAGAGCGTGGTGGTAATGTTAGTGTCCCTCAGCTAACCAAGTCACAGTAAAAATGTTTATTACAAAGCTACTTTACTACCTGCCACATTTGAAAGAAATGTGACAGCTACTGTAAAAATACTGTATAAGACATGAGCATGACAGCTTGCTAGGACTTTTCTGATTAATAAAGTAGTTTCCATAATGGTGAGAAATTACCACATCCCTACGCTATTCTAAACCACGAATGGATTTCACATATGTGGCTTGCAATCTTGACATATACGCCTATCTCATATTTCAGTGTTTATATGTTATCTATTATATGTAATCTATTAGGTACTTTGTGGTCATATGCAAGAGATATGTTGACACAGAATCAGAGATTTGCATTTTTAGGGCAGATGTCCTACTTAGCCAAAGACATGTCATAAAGACTAAACCTCATGATGCCTGGGTTTACCTGCATAGTGACCTTGGGTACATCATAATAGCTATCTGCAGGGTAACCCACTTTTGCGTATAACCTATCCATCGCTCCAGCGTCCCTTCTTGTGGCAGTCATGCTGAAGCCAGTATCTGCCAGGTTGAGCAATCAGTACGGAGACACACCAAGGAGGAAGCTGCCTGCAAGTTGAAACCAAATCAGTGGGAGGAAATGTCAGGAATAAATGTTGAGCCACAAAAACTGAAGAAGACTAAATTCTGCCGAACACAGGGCCATGATTCGAACACCCAACACCAATGCACTGATACTTGGTGAACTTTTACCAACACCTTTCGGCAGTGCCCCGAAGCTGCTGAAGACATAATATTAAAATAAAAGCATTATAACACAAGGGCCTAATTGTGCCCTTAATGTGTTTCTGTACAGACACCTCATAATCATGAGGCGCTCTGAAGTAGGCTACAGTTATGAGCACACAGTGATGCATTGACAGAAAGAAAACTCTGAGCACAAAGCGACAATATTGATGATAATATTGTGAACCAGTCACATCCTTACTTTAAAGTTGTTATCTAGTCCGAATTTATCAGTGTCCCGGCAACTCCTTCTTCCAACCAAGCAATTATTTGTCGGAGAAACATTCCATGGAAGTTGACATTCAGTAGAAGTCTGTAAATGATTCATCGTGCTTTTGTCTACATTGTGTTTTATACATCGTTGCAACCTGTAATAATTTCACACATTTTTCTCTCCTCCTACACACAGCAATGACATCCCCAGGCTTTCAAAAATATTTTTCCAAACACTGCTCTGCATCCATTTAGACAACTGCAACCACAGATATAACAGGATATGAACTCCCTGAGCCCCTGAAAGCAATGGATGATCTGTTAGAGACCTGTCGACCTTAAAGGGAAGTACAAAACACTTTTCACAAATGTACATTGCATTTTGATACATTATCTTGCCTTCGTTAGATTGCATTTAAGATGTACTTAAAACATGTTGTCGGTTCGTGCATATAGAACAACCAGTAGATACAACCATTAGGTCACCTGCTCGAAACATCCATATATCTATCTATCTATATATATATATATAATTACCAATTATTATAAGTTATTCTCAGACAGACAGCTCTGTTTGTTGTGTGTAAAGGTGTGTGTGTGTGTGTGTGTGTGTGTGTGTGTGTGTGTGTGTGTGTGTGTGTGTGTGTGTGTGTGTGTGTGTGTGTGTGTGTGTGTGTGTAGGTGTGTGTGGGCGCTTTCTCAGGAGCTGAAATGCAGAGATGATCAATAGACAGCCAGTCCCAACAAAACCAGGAATTTTATTTTATATGTTTGCATAGGCTACTGTCTAATTATTTATTAATTTGTAAATAAGCTTACATATGATCAAATATATTTGTAAGAGCTATCGCTGTAATTTTTTTGAAGCTGTTTTTTGACTCAATTAAAAGGAATATCCTTGAAGTCTTATTTTGTCTTCATTTCCCATTAGGCAATCATAGCAAAGTTAAGTACAATTTAGTAATAATGTGAGAGATATATTGATACCTTTTGGTAACGCAATTTCTGTAAAACATAGCCTATGGCCAGGCATTGACACCTTTCCTCTGGTGTCTCGAGGGTTATGTGAAAAAAAGGTTGGTACAAAATCTTGACAATCACAATCCATGGACGCTTCTCCTGAAAAGAGAGAGAGAAAAGATTGGCTATAGGCCAATTTTTAAACCAACATCAGTTTGCTATTTTACAACCAGGAGCTCAGATATAATAAGCACCAATTGCAATCAATAAAATAAGTAAATTATACAATAAAATAACATTAGCTTTTTGCAGACACTTTTCCATGATTCTCAGCCTGAACCCAGAAACCTAACAAGCCATGCAGAGAAGAATAGTATTGGGATTTTCATTTGATTATCAAGATTTTTCTTTTGTTGAGTGTTAGTTTGCATTGTTTCATTGTTTCTCTGATTATTGCTTGATCATTTGCATGCATTTTGTCTGGTGTTACTGATCTAAGAGATGTGGGTTCATGACAGACTGTATGGACCAATGATTTGTGTATTCATGTGGGGGATTGACCATAAAAAAATCTAAATTAAATTGTCGGAAGAAACTCCAGCTGCCACACCACGAATCAATTAATTTCCCTTTCATATACTGCATCAACTAACGCTATTCATTCCCAGCATGTTGACATTGAATTCCCCAGATCCACTTTGTTTGAACCTATATGACAGCATCCAATCAAGTTGCAGGAGAAAACCATGAAGAACTAAAGTTACGTTGCTGAGCACCAATTGTTACACTGTTTTTGAAATGGCAGATCCAAGGCATTATGACATGTTAAGGATTCAAAACTCTGTTGGGACTTCAGTGCAAAGACTTAGAAATGACTTGTGACGATTTTAAACACGGACTTAGTCCTACCTCTGTCTTCTGGTATTTAAGAAAACTATATAATAATGTGGTTATTTGAGGACAAATGGTTTACAAATGATTGATGAACACCACAAATTGTTGGTGATCAAGAACGGTTTGATCATTTGATGGATCTAAAAAGTTTGGTAAACACCTTCAGCCGTTTGTTTAATGAAGAGAGAAAAATGATGAAACAACGGGGTAGTAGAAAGATGAGTAGAAATGACTGCTGACTGAGGTGGCGTCTCTGTGACACGGCCAGTCATCACTGGTCGAAGAGAACAGATCAGAACGTACCCGATGATGACAGAGGAGGCTGAGAAGGAGAAAGAAGAAAAGAGGAGGAAGAACAGGGTGTGAAAGGAGGGAGTTGGAGAGGGAGAGAGAAAGAGGTGGGAAGATGTACTCCGTTTCATTCTGTGCTGCAGGATACAAGAAAGAGGGGTGATTAGGAGAAAACAGGTGGAGAGGCTCCATGTGAGTCCAAAAATGTGGATTGAATATAAAGAGAAAGAAGGAGGCAGTGATTTTCTTGGAGTTGTTGGTTGAGGCTTGTGATGTAGTTGGTCTGCGACAGTTTAATCAGTAAGACCCAGATGGTAAATAGGACACAGAGGAGTGGGGACTGAGAGAGATCAGACATGCTCACCCCCTTAGTTTCCAGAAATATTTTCTGTGAGCTTTTCAGCCTCTGGCAGTTATCAAAATTAGCCAAAAAGAATTTAATCTGAGAAAAACCATCACTTCCTCAGAAAATATGTTTCACAAGAGTTCACTTCCAAATAACTGTGTATTGCCTCGACAGTAAAATGTGCAAAGTGTCACTTATGGTCCCTGCGGTCTTGACCGTTGCAGCAGAGTGTTTCTCTCAGTTCTCCCTTTTATTTTTAACTGCCCGTTTTTCACTCTCCTCGCTGCCCTTCAGTTTGTCTCTGTTCCCCTTTCTGCCCTCTCCTCTGTTTATTTTCTCTCCTTTTAATTTCTCTTCAGCCCATTACTGTTGTTCTTTCCCCCCGTCCTATGCCTTTTCATTCATTTTCATCTCACTCTATACGACAACCTGACAGATGATGTCAGAATCCCTTTGAGACATCTGTATGTGAGTGTGTCCCATCTGTTTGCTGTGCTGAAATATGTTGGCATATACGTGTGTTTGGTGCAATCAATCCTGTGTGGAGTGTTTTTCTTGAGCACATCAATACGTCTGTAAAAGGCTAGACTTCTGTAAATTACTATATTTGCAGGTGGGACAGGATCACAGCAGAGCTCCTCAGAAACAATAAAATACACACTGAAATGCAAATGCTTATGTGTTGGGAAAACATGCAGATATTTTCAGGCCACCAGGTTTGAGAAAATGTGGCCAGTCTTATGCAAGTAACATAATTTTGTTTGCATTTTTGTAAGTGCGTGTGTGTAGGCATGCATGTGCGTGGATCCCACTTTTGTGATGCTATGAAGAACGTCTGTCTCCCAGTGGGCCTTTCTCAAGGCATAACGTTACCAGCAACGCCAAACGATGCCAAGGAGGGTGCGTTTGAACGTGTGTGTGTGTGTGTGTGTGTGTGTGTGTGTGTGTGTGTGTGTGTGTGTGTGTGTGTGTGTGTGTGTGTGTGTGTGTGTGTGTGTGTGTGTGTGTGCATGCACACTTAAGCCTTCCAACTGTTCTCGCCTGCGAAGAGATCCAAGTACATGACTCAAACGTCACACCTCTTCTGTTGCTATCTTTCTGTCTCCCTCACATTAACACAAATACTCATGTTCTGCTCATTCCGTCAATAGCAGGCTGTGTTTTCTATCCCATATTGGCGTTAATGATATTTCACTTTTTTCTGTCTTTTTGTAACACATACACATTCAGAATAAATGGCCTTAGACAATCATGCACGTGTATCTGTAGTGGGTTGCATCATAACCATCACACTCAACATCAGATATCACCATAGAGTGTAAAAACATTAAGAGCTTCATAAAGCCTGATGTGTGGCATAGTTACAAAACGTTGTGATGGAAAATGGTTTATTTATAGAAGATATGCATGTTATGCAGTTTTGCAAAAATGGGGTCTTCAGCTTTTACGATCCCTAAACCAATTGTATGTTGTCCACACTATGTATTGTTATTACAAAGTATTAAGACTATCAGGTCGTACAAATTGATCTAAATATATGTACATATACAAGCAAGTTAAAGATTAACAATAATTTTCAGGTCAGTACACAATAGCATGTTTGGTATCTGCTATAAACCAGAAATTCTTAGCTTTTTAAGCACATAAACATTCACCTGTATAACTAAGAAATAACATGCACTCACTACGACAGTACTTTATGGCTGCACACCAGATCAAAAGTCTTTCTCTCATGTCGGCTTGTTGCAGCAACCAACCTTTGTTCTCAACTCTTTGATATGGAAAAATATTTTGATTCCTACCAACTTTGAAGACGAACAATGAAAAAGACGTGTGCATCTGGGCTCGTATTTGAAGAAATTGCAATGGAATTATGTGATTTATTTAAAAAGAAAACAGGTATGTGACACAGTAAAAAGAAATGTAGTTTTCTCTGTGAGTTAGTGAATGAAAGTCAATGACTCAGAGGAGCTTGTCAGCTCATGTTGGAGGATATATGTTAGAAAGACAAACTGAAAGGATAGCAAGTGGAGAGCAGAGGACATGACGTTAAGGGCGCTTTATAGGAAGAGGGTATGTGTGAGAGCAAGATTGCAGAGGCCTGGTGACACAAAGTGAAAGAGATGTCAGATTTTTTATATAGGAGTCTGAGACGATGCAAAAATCATCTCCTGAACACCTAACAGGTTGAAAGACATGCAAATTGCGTATGTGCATGAGAGAGTGAGAAGTTGTTTGCATGGCAGTGAATATATGGGTGTGATTGTATGTGTGTGAGGGAGGGGGTGAAAATAATAAAGAGGGATGAAAGCGCAGCAGGTTGAGGCAAGTTTCGACAGAGTAGTGACGCATTTTAACAAGCTCGCAGCAACCAGCCCCCTCCTCATCCCTGTTGTGCTCCCTCTCCTCTCATGAATAAACTGGGATTCATTAATATTCATCTTTTCAACATACTGTAGATTCCACAGATATGCTATCATCCCACCCCCGAATGTGTCTGACGGTTGAGTGACATGGAGTTTGTCCAATCGATCACAGTTTATATGTTCTTGACGAAGAAGGTGCGTCATAGAATTTTTCTGCCACACAAAAGCTTGGAGACCAATTGGAATGAGAAGGATGAGCTGTCTGATGTGCTAGTTTCATCCTTATATAGGCATGACAAGCTGTGAGTCCACCAAGTGAGCTCCGTGCCACACAGTGTGAGCTGGTTGTGTGTGTGTTATTGTGTGTGTGTTATTGTGTGAGTCTGTGACTTTTGTATGTAACAGCTTTTAGTTTGCTTTGTTGTCCGTCTGCTTCGAGTGAAGTCTGGTACAGACATACTGTTTTTTCTAAGTGAAAATTAGTAAGGCTTTGATCCCCTAATTTTATAACATTTTCCTTTCATTTTGTGAAAAGCATACATCTTCATTTGCCTGCCAAATAATTGTGTCTACCTGGCTGTCAAATTATTTTATGCCGTGTGCAAGTTCCCATGACAACAACAAAATAAAATGTTACTTGTTAACTGCTACAAATTAACTGGCAAAATCAGAAAATTTCATTAGAACACATTTCTATTGAATAAATAGTCCCTATGAAAATGTTACAATTTGCTTTTGCGTTTTAAGACATATCAGCTACATGGCTCTATGGACAGTAAAGTTGGTCAGTAGGACCACCACCAAAAGTACCCTCTTGATATGACTAACTCAGACTGGAAAAGCCTCATATTAGCTTCAGCTGAATTATTTAATGCATTTTTGCACAGAATGAGCACAGTGGATTTTGTCCCCCTTTACTTACATTGGAGTCGCGTTAAGAAGGAATCTCTTGACTGCCAGTAAGACAAGGAGGAATGATGATTACAGCAGACAACATTCTTTACAATGTGCATATGTGCACATGTGAGGACTACAATGGGAACCTGGTGGTTTCATATGCATAACTTAATGTAAATTGTCATCAAGTTTCTCTATACTTTTAAGAAGAAATAATCCCATGTACGCAAGAGTTTGGGGCATAGTGTGTTTGGATCAAACAAACTGTGTTTAAAAAAAAAAAAAAAAAAAATCTTTATAATCTATATCTACATGTGATGATCAACAATGCTAATAATCATTTTTTATTTAACTGCAATTATAGTTGGTGTTGTCAAATTTTGGATTACATGCTGTGCACATATTGCAAGAGCAGGTGTTATTCATGTCACTGGAGCACTGAAACTTACAGGGTCACTGTGCTCGAAATATGGGTGAATGGTAATGAATTTTACACTGCTCGGGCAGTTTTCATCTCCACACTTCCTGTTCTCAGTTTTTTTCTCAGCTCAACAGTTGCACAGTTGATAAAGTTGGACAACTGCCTGGAGGACTTACGAAATGGCATGTGTGTGTCCGTGCATGTGTGTGTGTGTGTGTGTGTGTGTGTGTGTGTGTGTGTGTGTGTGTGTGTGTGTGTGTGTGTGTGTGTGTGTGTGTGTGTGTGTGTATAAGTGTGTGTGTGTGTGTGTGTGTGTGTATGTGTGTGTGTGTGTTTTGAGTGCTTTCAAAGGACAATCGCCAAGACAGACTGAAACTGCTACAAATACACATTTTGTTAAAACAAGTATGAATTTATTCTTTCTTTATGTTGCATCTGCTAATAACATTTTCTTCTCTTTTACAGTAAAAATAAATAACAAATAAGCCAATCTATTTTATAGAATTATTACATCTTTCTCGGATACAAAACATGAACTGAACAAGGAAACGAATGGTATAACTGGCACTTTGGTCATCTGACAGCGACCCCACTGTCATGGCCACTGAAGAGCACCCGGACTCAGTTTGACCTTCTCCACAAAACTCAATAAGACCAAACAGCAATATGACACAGAATATGTCCCTGATCATATCTCAAAGAGGCAGTCGCTTTTCTCTCTAAATCAGATGGAGTAAAACGATTGTGTGAGGTTGTTTCTGTTGAAGCAAGGTTGACTGGCTTTGTGAGTGGATCTTTGTGTGTGTGTACCTCAAACATTACCTCCTACTCTTTCACTCCTACTACATCTTGGCATTATGGTCGTCACCTCTATTGGAGCTAGGGACTCTCTCCTTCCATACTATCTCTGGCATTGAGTAATGGAGAAAGCTTAAGGAAAACATTGTTTAAATAGAAGAAGAAAGAAGAAAAGGAGTAGCTATACATCGGCACACCTACTGTATCTTGCTTCCTAAAAGGCAATGTGGAAACATGCTTTGAATAGGGAGAGATCAATAATCACTGCTGAAGGAGAGAGCGTATGCCTATATTAGGTAACTTCCTCCCCCTCCCTTTTTTCACACCATTTCCGCTGCTTGCTTGCGCAGAACATTTCTTCTCCTTATTTTTGCAGTATCAGCAATAACTAATTCCCTGCTAGGTTTGACTTGAAGCCCATTCCTCTACCGCCTAACATTATCTCCACCTTTCTGTCTACATGTCAGTGTGTCAATCTTAATTTGTCTCCTGTTCACTGTGGCTCCAACAGTCACCAGACTCTCTAATTGCTCTCTTAGTGTATTTACAAATCAGGCAACTTGCACCTCGTCTGTCCATCTGGCATCGCCCACCGATGATTCAGTGGAGTGACAAACTTGCTGACGTATTTGCCTTTTGCAGAGGTGCCAGCTTGTGAATCCATTCATGCAGACACACAAAGACAGATGCCCATCACAGCAAGAGCCATTCTGAGCCCCTCTAGCTGTGACATCACGTCCATGTGGCCACTCCCTTCAGTAGACATGGTTTGGTCACACAGTGTTAATCTGCTACTTTTTGGTGTTGGAGTTGTTTTGTCTATCATTTGTTATTTGCTTTTGCTTTCAACACAAAATGGCCATGTTAAGAACCTCAAATCTTTTTCTTTAAAGTAAGTTCTGCAAATATTGCCCCAAAGAAAAGCATGATTCAGGAAATATTCAGTGTATTTTTTTATCAAGATCTTCATTTGCATCCAAGTCAACAATCTTTACACAGTATATCAATATGTCACAGAAAGACATCCAAAAACCAAAATCTCTTGCTTCCTAACAGGAAGCATTCTTTCCCTGTGGTTGTCTCAAACGACACCCATTACAGAAAACAGTGCAGTAGTGTGATTCTGATGGATCGGACAACTACGGATGAGTGGATTTATTACTTATCTCCTGCTAGTTGCTGCTTCTACCGCCAGCACTGTCCTTTCAGCGTCTCGCTGTGTTCTAACTGCCTCTTTTCTTATTGCTGCATGAACACTGTCCCCCTCCTCCCTCCTTTCCTCTCTTCCTCTTTCTAATCCTAGTTCTTGGAACAACCCTTCCCTTTCCTCTCTCTATCATTATCCTTGCATCCCTTCCTTGTTCGTTGATGTCCCCCCTGCATTCCTCTTTTTCTTTAACCTCCCTCACAGCCTCACAGCATATTGTCTGTCTCTTCGTAAACCTCACTGTGCTCTGTCCTGTAGAAGCACTAGCTTTCTCTCCTGGATGAAGATGAAAGTTATTGTAGTGGACCACAGATATCAGATATCACAAAAATACATACCTATTTACATGACACTTTAAGTGGTTACAGTATTATCATTACTGTGCACTGATTCTAACAGTAATTGTATTAGCAGCCAGTTAATTGGATGCACTAATAGCAATAGTACTTATAACTAAGTTGAGCTGACAAAATTGACAACATCATTCACAACTGCTATCAAATTGCACTGACATTAGTGATGGACTCAGCCCTCGTTGCCCTGATTGCAGGGAATCATTAAGTTCCACCATACAGGTGAGACACAGAAAGCCATACCTGTATAGTATTGTAGATACATGAGCTTAGCTGAAGAACTCTTATCAGCCCTGAAAAGTGTTAAGCCCTGTAGGTGGTAGATTCAGAATCTAACCGTCCCCCTATCTCCCTCGCTGTGCCTAGAGAAATGGCTAACAGCAAAGCGGGCAAAGGGGGTGTAGAGTCTAACAGGTTTCCTCACAGCCTTTAAAACAGGCTGGAAGGGGAAAGGGTTTAGTACTGAGAGTTAGATTCAGCCGAATAGCAGGTGGAGGTTGAGGCAGAGGCTGAGAACAGAAAGGGCTAGTAGTAAGAGGAAAGAGGGCGAGGAGGACGAGGGAGAGGAGGCAGATGGAGGCAGGTCGAACTCAGGTGGACACTCGAGCTCAACGCATCGCAGGGTGACACCTGAGTCCTCGTTGCCGTAGTTTGCCCAGTACTCTTCTGCGTCGAGTTTGGGCAGCGCCAACTCTTCCTCCCCCAACTCGTACTTGACTACTGAGGTGGTTGTGGATGGGCCTTTCCCGTACAAACCAGCTTTGACAGTCTCGGAGGATTTCTCGAAGAGACCTTTCGTTGATGACTGGGGCTTGTTCTTGTGGAACCACCAGCGGGTTTTGGTGCTGAAGGTGGTGGTGGTTGAGCCGGCGATGGAGCCAGGGTCTGGCAGGGGGCAGAGAGCGAAGTCCATCTCACGAAGGAAACGGAGGTCCTGGCTGCGACGGTTGGAAGGGGACGCGCAGATCACCTCTGATGAAGAGACACGGGCCTCGCGGAACCACTCCCACAGTGCACGGGCCTCGCAGCCGCAGGACCAGGGGTTGGCGTTGAGGCGGAGGAACTCAATGCCCTGAGTGTCCCTCAGGGTCTGGCTGGGCAGCTCAGCCAGGGAGTTGTTGAAGAGGAAGAGCATAGTAAGGCGGCCAAGGTCACGAAAGGCGCGGCGGTTCACCTGCCTGATGCGGTTGTCGTGAAGTAGTAGCCGGTCGAGGTTGACCAGTCCGCGAAACACGTTCTCTGACAGGGTGCGGATACGGTTGCCATGCAGGAAAAGCTGGCTCAGGTTGATGAGGTCAGAAAAGATGTCGTCCTGCAGGAAGTGGATATTATTCTCCTGAGGAAGAAAATAAAGGAGGAAGGGGGTTTAGCATGAAAAGAGCAGAGACACTGGGATTTGTAATATTTGTAACTGGACGTTTGTGATAATGTGTGTATTTGTGGGTGGCTGCATGTGTTTCGTTGTATGTGTGTGTATATCTAACTGTGTGTCAGAGTTATATGCATGCTTTGTATGTCTCTCTAGCGCCCCTACCTGCAGGTAGAGGAATTGCAGGCTGTAAAGCTTGTGAAAGATGTCATGGGGCAGGGCAGTAAGTCGGCAGCGGTGCATGTGGAGGCTCTGGAGCTTTTCTAGTCCGCGGAAGGCTCCCCCCTCCAGCCTGTGGAGGCTGGGATTGTCCCCCAAGTCCAACTCCTCCAAGTCCCTAAGCTCACTAAAGGCCCCTGCCTCAATCCACGTGATGTTGTTGGCGAACAGCCACAGGACCTGCAAGAAAACACATGATTTGAACGGTGAACATTCTCCTTAGTGGATATTAACTTTAAATGTGGAACATTTCAAAATCATACAGATATAAAACTTTTCTATGCCTTAAACTTAGACTTAACATTTCTCCTTCCCTGCCAGCAAAAGCCGTTTTCCACACTCTTACCTGAGTCCCGAAGCCAAAAGAGCCAACTCTAAGCTCCGTGATCCGGTTGTTCTGGAGGAATACGCGCTGCGACTCATAGGGCACTCCGACCGGGACTGAGGTGAAGTTCTGCGCCTGGCAGCTCACGGTCATGGGCGTCGGGTAGCACACACACAGGTGCGGGCACGCCGACGCCGGACTTGGCTTGCCGAGGACCAGCCACACCACCAGCCAGAGGGAGAGACCGCCTGAAGGAGAGCAGGGAGAGATTGAGGTGAGCGGGAGCTGTCCGTGGTGCTGAAGGCATCCGTTATCATTCTGAGCACAAATCTATGTACATTTCTACCTACTGCACTGGTATTTTCGGTTGGAATTACATCTCGACTGTCTACACTTGACAACTTCGTGTTTCTACAGTAAGTTAAGTTTACACACCGACTTTTACGCACAGCATAATAACAAAAGTGTCAAAACATAGCAGCTCTTTCTTAGCATTAATACAAAGTTCCTGTTATATTCCACTTCACATTGTGCTATTAAACCATTATCAGTCGTACATTTTTTTTTCTTTCTAATAAATTCAATCATTTATTAAAATTAATGTTACATTTAGCTTTAGCAAGCTTTCTTAGTTGAAAAACTTAGAAATTGTTGCAATTGTTATGGAAGCAATACAGTAGCTCTATCTGTAGCGTCCATGTATCCAAAAACCAAAGAACATAGAGACATACTTACTTTTGCAGTTGCGCATGAAGGAGCATCGTCGGCTCCGAGAAATCGAAGAGGTGTCCATCCTGAACCAAAGCCCAAAGCGAGTTAGCCTAAGAGGGCGAAGTAAAGCCTGCTATCTCCGCTGATGCCCTGGTTCCCGAGTCGGAGCGACTGAGAGTGTGCCGGTTTGTGGCTACCAGTGTCCCATATATACTCAAGCATGCCGTTATTGCCTACGGCAGTGGGCACCGAGGAATCTCCTACGTCACCAATCCGGGGTCATGAATGAATGAGGGCGGCAAGAAACGGAAAGGGGAGGGCCGACCGTAGGGGATTCTCTTGGAGAGCTTGTACGCGCGTAAAGACTGGTTGGAGACGTGCGCTCAGACTATGAGAGGAGGAGATTTTCTCGACGCACATAGAAACAAAAGGGAGGGAGGGCGAGAGAGTGAAAGTAGAAACAGTGAAGGGAGGGGTGGGGGCAAGGCACGGTGCCTAGTAATGATGACTATGTGGAGGAGCGGAGAACGAGTAGGAGAAGAGCGCACAGCTCGTTTCCTGGCTGGCTCTCTCAGAGACTGTTATGGCCTGCTTCCGGCGCACTGAAGCCAGACAGAGATACAGAATATGGGCTTAGATGGTTCTGCCTAAAGGAAAGCAGGATGCCCCCGAATTATGAGTCAACCACATGGGAGAATTTGGTGCCAGAAGAGAGTCACTCAAAGCAACCGTGATGGAGTAGTATTTGATGTGGAGGTTAAATACGACATGGTCCAGTCATGCTGTTTGTACAATTATAGCTCTTGAAGTGATAATTTGATGATGAAATATAAGTGGCTAAGCAAGGCAACAGTGGTCAGATGGAGATGTGCTTTTTTTTTTTTTTTTTATTTAATTAGATTTGGGTCACTTTTAACTAAATCTGTAGAAGTGAATGGAACTTGTCAAATGCAGGTGTATTTCTCTGTTTTCATTGCATGTGTTCAAATATGGTTAATTGGGTTTATAACTGGGGGGAAAGGGGGTAGTCATTAAGCCAGAAAGCAGAAAGAGAGCAAAACACAAGCTGCACACCACTTCAAGTCTGTTTTGTTTTGTCTGTGCCTCAAGCTGTCCTTGCTTGTGTTAAACCACCATGAATACAACTTTGTCAGTTGCCTTTTTGTTGACCGATGTAATGTGAAGTACTTTACAAATTTAATGGACTGAGTGAAACCCCTTTACACTGTAATGTAAAGCAACTGCCCTGTTATTTTCACTACCTTTATGACATTTCTAATTATATTGACCCTTAAAAATATAATTTCAATTTGAAGCTCAGTTTGTGGCGTGGTGCTTTCATTACATGTTTCTAAAGTTTTGCACCTCCATCACTGTAAATCGGGTGGACAAAATATTAGAAACACTTTTGTTAAATACAAGAGCACTGTAAAGCCTCAAGTTGAGCTAGTAAACAAACAAAAAGTTTGTTTTATTGACAATGTTAATGCAATGTATTGCATTTTATTAGAGATGTTTCCATCTTTCTGTGCATATCTATACATTGTTCTGTCATCCAGTGGCCAGTAATCAGTACTGCTATAAATACATACAAAAATACATACAAAGAACCAACATGAGCAACCGCAGCTACAGTATTCCTACTAGAATGAAGTACAGAATACGCTTTGAGAAATAATTAGTTGAAGAGACTTATGCAGGCTTTCAAGATGCCATCAGCTTTTATAGCATATTTGAAATGGTGCTCTTTGTTTTGCAATCGTTTGCTCTCCTGTTTCCTTCTGCTTAATGTATGACTCACTTGATTGTATCGATCATTGATTAGTTTGGTCCTGTAGGCTCTATAAAGTCCTTTAAGAACTGCTTACGCCAAGGGCTACAGAAGGGCTATAAAGAGCTGTAAATATATCCTCTCATTTTTATGGCACACTTTCTTAAGGGCATTTAGTTAGTTTGACATTTGGCAAGCAACAATAGGATGAAAGAAATAGCATAGCCGACCTTGGAGAATATTTCTTTTTTTGAATGTCTGACATTGAATATAGATGTAGAATGCTGCTTAGATTGAGAATCATGATGAGGTAGACAACAGAAGTACTCCCATTCATAGTACTGTAACACACAGGTGGCTCAACTGATGAGTATACATGGGAAAAAATAGTCACATGTCACACACACACACATGTACACACAAGCTTCATGTTGCATGAAGCCAACTGAGCCACAGGCATCATAAACAAATGAGTAATTGAGGGGATCCATTACACGGTGTGTGTTGTTGTTCCCTCACACCTCCTGCTTTGTCCTTATCTGGACTTGTGGACGAGCTTTGGTGCCCACTGGCCATCCGGGACCAACACCTCACAGGCCTCCCCTTCACACACACCCACAGTACCAGCTGCATGTGCAAGTGTGTGTGCTCACGTTCCCATCTGCTGAGGCACAACTTTGTCTAAATGCCACCACTGAGTGTCAGTCAATCAGTATTGTGCCAGTCACCCACACAGCAGGTTTGCGGTACTGTGTAGGCACTGTCTCCTCAATGAGTGTGATGATCACTACATTGTGCTTGTCTAATCCCCACACAGAAAAAAAAACGAGGCTTCCCCTGGCCGCACCCACTGCACATCTGCCTGACCGTCTATCTGTCCATCTGCACGTCTGTCTTTATTGTTCCCTTTGTCGGCATCCTACTGTCCCTTGCTTTATTTACTGGCTTTGATCCACTGTAGGTTACGAACTGAGGAGTGCGTCACTGCACCAACTAGCATGCAGTGTTGTTATCTTTCTGTCTGTGTGTTGTGAGACAACCTGAGATGAACTGATTGTACTTTTAATCAGCTGATGTATATTAGCCTCCTGGGATTCATTGATACATGTGTGGCTGCGCAATTCTGTCCTGCGTGACATCAACATCGTCAACACTGATAGCAGGTCGAAGAGGATGTTAGTAAGGGTGATGGGATACTGTAGTAGAGGTGTGTCTGTTGCCAAGGTAACAACACACATGTTCTCTGGCCTGGATGAAGCTATCAAATAAAAGGTAATATCTTCCTGTTATTGAACTGTAGCCCCCTTTTGTACAATTCACATTGGCTTGAAAACATTTTCTTCTCTTTATTAATATCCTGGAGTGCTGGCGGTTTAATAAGGTCACTCAGTGAGGGGGAGCGGCTTTTACGTGGTTCGTGGTTCATCTCATTAGTGAACACAAAACACAACTTGGACGCTCAGTATATTTGCGCCCTTATGGGCAACACTAATGAGGATGTACAAGAAAGACAGGAGAACAACAGACAGTGTGACGTGCATGCAGTAAAAGACTGATGCAGACACAGATACTTGAGTGACATACTCTGAAGTAAATAGAACAAGAAAGTGTAGTGTCACGCACATAACCAGTGAGACAAAGCGAACCAGGACATTCACACACAGAGGCAGCAGCATCTTTCAGAGTCTGTCCAATTGTCAATGACAAAGACGCTTGTGCTATTCTTCCGCTCACCTCCCCTTTCCAACATCGCATTTCTCTTTGTCTTCATATGCTCCCTCCCTTTTCTGCCAGTGTATTTCATTCGCTCTGTCCCTTGGCGTCATCACTTCCGCTCGACCATATACTGCTGCCTGCTTTCCACACACTGGCACACTAGCACACAGAACAATGAGAAGTGGAGGGAAATGTAATTAAATATTTTCTTCTTATAAAAGGCAAAAACTTATTGTGTTTCTAATATGCTAGACAGCCATTTAGGGAGGACGTCATCACTTTTGTGTTGTTAGTTTAGTAATTTTTATGAGCACTTTAGTATTTGTGTTTTACAATGATTTCTCTTTATTCTCTAAAGAAACCTTTATTAACATAAGCAAATTAAATTACATTTTACTATTAAGAGTACTGTACACGGCCTCATTTCTTTGGACCCCTACAGATGCCCCTGTTCTCATATTTTGTGCATTGTGCATGTATTCTGTTGTCTTTAAAGCCGCACTCGGCCGGTTTTACACAATAAGATCCGTTTACTCAGTATGAGGAGAACTACTCGGTCTGTGAAAACTATTCCCTCCACAATGTGTGTATCTGTTCACATATCCAAAGAAAGTTAACAGGCTTCAAGAGAAAGTTGAAGGCTGCATTAAATGATCTTCACTGCCGTCGTCATTCTCATTAAAATATTTTTTTAAACTGAAATGATGCAGAAATATGGCACCAATTACTGAATGATATTTAAATGTCACATGTCCACAGATATAAAATGATGTAAATTACTAAATTAAAATTAAAGCGTACAATGCCAGCCTTTTTTAAATACTTTTTTGGCCATTGTTGCCTTCATGAGATAGACAGGACAGAAATGGCCATGGGTCAGATTCAGACCTAAGCCACTGGAGTAAGGACTCAGTCTTGGTAAATTGGGCGCACACTCCTCTAGGTGAGCTACCTGGATACCCCAGAAAAAGCAAAGGCAAATCTAAATACCATGTAAACAATATGCATAAACTTCAACAGCTTTAAAACATTAATAGAAACAGTACTCACCTAAATGCAGAAGGAAAGATATCAAATAGCTGTTAAAAGGAAACACCATAGCTACTCACAGCTAGTTCAACATTGGAAAGTGGTCACATGTAGATCAACTAAAGGTATTAAGGTATTTAAATATAACTAAATCACAAGCAGTATTGTACTTAATAATCTATTGGGTAAATGTTATTTACAAGTGAAGTTTTTGAAGGCACAGACAGAGGAAGGAAAGTATAAGGTAGCTGCACCTGCACTGACCATGCAACATAACAACCCAAGGATTTCCTGATTTGAATCCCTGAACTATGACCTGGCTGTGTCACATGACTAAACAACCAATGAAAACAGCAGTAGGCAGTTGGCAAAAGAATACTGAATTATAATACTGAGTTCCCAGATGACCGCAAGGTGAAAAAATTACCAAAAAAAGATGGAAGTTCTTACAGACTATTACAAAAACTGTTGTATGACGTCTTTTGTGGATCTGGATAGAGATAGTTATGTCAGGGGTTAATCTGAAAGCAGACTAATCATGGCAACTTCATTCTATTCTGCATTTATATATGTTGGAAAACTACCCCCTGTGGATGTAATGTGTTTAATCAGATAACCGAAATGATTTGTATCTTTAAAGGTCTAGAAAAAAAATTGAGTGCATATTGTTGTTATAAAATATTTGAAAAGATGAATTAAAAGTTGTCCATTCTTAACATCCACGTTAACCAACTTGTTGTCCACCAACCCTGAATCTGCATAGCAGTCAACAAATGGCAGAAATATGTGTACTTCGCAGGGTACTTTTAAGGCCCCTGCATGTGCTGTCTACACTGTGATTTTGAGTACCATAGTCCACATATAACCACAAACTAATTGCAATGCTTTAATCCTGGAGTGTATGGGTGTAGGGCCATGGAGGTAGTTTTGTTTGTCTCAGTTAAGATATCATTGTAGACGAATACAGACAGCTTTATAACCAAATATTAGGCAATACATTATACAGATTCCGTATGATGAACCTAATAAATTCTTTACACTGTGACATATTTTATAAAAAAGGTGCATTCTCCTGTAAAAGACATCCAACAGCAGTGAAGCAGACAAAGCAGAGTGGATGAACTCACTCTGCTTTGTTTGGTCAATTCAACTTCCTGTCCTCCTCTTTCATCACCAGCAGAAGAATTGTATAACACTCCGCCATATGTGTTTGCATGTGTTCAGATCAATATTGTCCACTCTCCCTCCTCCTCCTTCTCCTCCTCCTCCATCCCTCACTCACTCGCTCATCTCTTCATAGATTATCTGCTCAGTGTCCTCTCGCAGCTCTCGCAAATTTCCGAAAACATAAAAAGCTTTTTCTCCACACTCTCTCTCTATCAATGTACCGTATTTTCCGCACTATAGGGCGCACTGGATTATAAGGCGCACTGTCAATGAATGGTCTATTTTCGATCTTTTTTCATATATAAGGCGCACCGGACTATAAGGCGCATTAAGCGAAACAAAACAGTCAGTCAGTCAAACTTCCTCCACTTCCGTACCATTGATTCATTAACGTTGAATTCTCCCGCAGCTGCTCTATTCCCATGTTCTACTGCGTGACTGATAGCCTTGAGTTTGAACGGGAGCTAGAGGGAGCTAGAGGAGCCGTCCCGGTAGAATCCCGGTGACCGGAGCACCCGGATGGAAATAGGTTCGTTCACCGGCGATCACCGCGCATTGCATGCCGGGTAGATTATTATTTTTTTTTTTTTTTTTAATTCAATAACTTTATTGAGACATTTGTTCATACATATAAAACACAATATATTTATATATATAAATGTATATATTTAAATTTTCAAGTTCTTATTTTTAAGATCTTAAGTTGATGCCACGAAGGCTGCAATATCATCTATTATCTTTATTTAATGTTTTATTCTCTTTATTTAATGTTTCATTATCTTTATTTAATGTTTCATTCTCTTTATTTAATGTTTTATTCTCTTTATTTAATGTTTTAATATCTTTATTTAATGTTTTATTCTCTTTATTTAATGTTTCATTTTCTTTATTTAATGTTTTATTTCTTTATTTAATGTTTTATTTTCTTTATTTAATGTTTTATTTTCTTTATTTAATGTTTTATTTCTTTATTTAATGTTTCATTTTCTTTATTTTCTTTTATTTTCTTTATTTAATGTTTTATTTTCTTTATTTAATGTTTCGTGTTTGTCACAGTCGCGGTGCAGTGACGTCACGTCATGATGTTTTCACGGATGTTTCACTGGACGGCTCATCCTCCTGTATACCGGTGTGCCGGATTACCGGTGTTTTTCACGGTACCGGTACCGGTGGACTAGCAGAGCTCAGAGGATAAATATGAGGAGAACTGGTTGAGCCGCCCGGGAGCTAGAGGAGCCGTCCCGGTAGAATCCCGGTGACCGGAGCACCCGGATGGAAATAGGTTCGATCACCGCGCATTGCATGCCGGGTAGAGGTTTTTTTTTATTTTTTTTTTTTAAAATTCAATAACTTTATTGAGACATTTGTTCATACATATAAAACACATTCTCTCGCAGAATGCTCTATTCCCATGTTCTCCGATGTAATTTTTTGCGTGACTGACAGCCATTTTTTGAGTGTTCAGTCAAAAAATGCGATCGTAACTGTCGTGTCTCTTGACGGAGCCATGTTGGCACTTCCTTTTATTACATATAATGTAATGTGATGGTGAAGTCACTCCTTAAGATAATGTTTATCGCTTCATTTAATGCCGTCTAAAGAGGGTCTCTTTATTTAATCAGTTTTAGTTCCGTTCCCTGACCAATGGTTCATTAGCAGAATGCTTTGCGTATACGGCCAACAACGGCCCAAACTGTAAGAAATCGAAAGGACATAAGTACTCACTCATTTGACTTTTGAACCATAATCTATATTAATTTTTTGAATCTAAAATTTGCGATATTTCAACGACAAGCAGGTGAAAGAGGCATAATTAATAAACTCGATGACTATTCATTTTTTGGACTCGTCACGATCACCCCCAGTGGATGTCTCATGGAACTACAACCAAAATCGGTACAATGGGGCGTATAGAGTGCCCAGGCTCTTTATTTAGACGGGCTTCTTTTATTAACATATAATAGTATAAATATATATATATATATAATATAAATACAGTACGCAAAAATAACTTCGACGGAAAGTCCTCCTTAAGATAATGTTTCCGATGCGCTTCAGCTTCAGATGCCGTCAAGAGGGGTCTCTGGTCGTAATCAGTCGCAAGTCCGTCCCTGACCAATCAGCATTCATTAGCAGAATGCTAGCGTATACGGCCAACAACGGCCCAAACTGTAAGAAATCGAAAGGACATAAGTACTCACTCATTTGACTTTTGAACCATAATCTATATTGAACTTGCGGAATCTACAATAAAATTTGCGATATTTCAACGACAAGCAGGTGAAAGAGGCATAATTAGCCGTTTAGCCCGATAGACTCCCATTCAATCTGGACTCGCCCGCGATCACCCCCAGTGGATGTCTCATGGAACTACAACCAAAATCGGTACAATGGGGCGTATAGGGAGTGCCCAGGCTCTTCGTAGACGGGCTCTGGTATTACTCCGCGACGCTCCTGACTACGGTGGCCGTGATGCTGCTGCGGTGCGGCTTTGTAGTTTACTAAGTCTACTAAAACATGTTGACAGAGCGCCGTGTACCACACAAAACCGCTTCGAGGTCAGTAAGCACAACCAGAATTAATCCATATATAAAGCGCTCCGGATTATAAGGCGCACTGTCGTTTTTTGAGAAAATTAAAGGCTTTTAAGTGCGCCTTATAGTGCAGAAAATACGGTAATAATCTCTCATTCACTTTATAAGGTGTACAATTACTCACTGTATTTGACCTGAAAACTAAAGTAATATCAACAGGCAGGTGCGTAGCAGAATCAATTCTTTATTTATTAAATAGCCATGTTTCTGTGTGTTCTACATAGTTTTTTCTCAGTTTCCACAGTTACATTATGTTAAAATTAGTAAATAACAATAAGCAACATTGTGTGCACAATTAGTGACATGACCCCAGTGTGAATGCATATATGTGTCTGTCGCTATGGAAGCAATAACAATGTTCCTGGTTTGATTTCAGCCATGGACCTTTGTTGAATGTATTTTCAATTGTCCCCTGTATCTCTACAGTCACTGTCCATTAAAGGTAAATGCAAAATAATAATCCTTAGAAAAAAAATGTGTCAAGAACATATTAGTTTAAGGAAATGCGATCAATGCTAGTGTCAGGTCTCAATGATACAGACAATGCATTTAATTGAGTAGCATTGAATAAAAACATAATTTTGTTTTCTTCACAGAAAAACTCAGCGCCTTTTCTCTAATAAGCTGAGCAGACACTATGTCTTTATTGATCTTGAAGATGGGAGATCAGACTGTATAGGCTACATCACAGCAGTCTCAGTCGAAAGGAGTTTTAGCTACATTTAACAACACAAAATACTACTCAAAATACTAAAACTGATGTTTTGATAAAAGCAATGTTGGGAAATGTTAGAAAAACACACAATTTCTGACTATAGATCAAGGCAATCATTCATGTTAGAACAAACAATTGGCAGAAATAAAAACAAATATATATATTTGTTTTTATTTCTATAATCACAAATTATCCCCACATTTTACAGTCAGTACTGATAAAATGGTTTCCAGAGTTCTCCTTAGACAATCAGTTCACCCCTTAATATTAATGCTGGGGTTTTTTTTCTATCCCATAAACTGTGTCATATATTCAAGACAAACACCAACATAAGGTGTCTTTCTTCAGTAACATTGTAATAAACATATATGAAATACTGTATTATAATATATATTAGGTAAAAAAAAGTTAAAAAAAAGGGCAGGTCACACATAATCCCTAGTTTTGAAGGGGATATTGTATTTTAGAACCATCACAGCAGCTGGTCAGCCACGAGGCTCACATGCTTTTCAGCCCCAGAGAATAGCTTGATATTATCGTTGAACATTTCCCACAGAGTCAAATATTTTTCACAGCAGAGTGCTTTCCTCATCATGCAGAGACCACTTGCGCACTTCCTTGTCATTTTAAATTGTGCTTTAAGACAGGGAGATGGTGATCACTAATCCTCCGATCGAAGGGATCAGAATCAGCCAGGTCGTACTGTTTTTTCTATGTCGGATCAAATGGCATTTTTGTTGTTCTTTCCTCTGATCCGTTGCAGTGTTTGAGTTTCTTCAACGTCCTCTCCGCCTCAGTCTGTCTCTCCATCTGTTTGATTTGGTTATCTTCAGCTTTGTTGGCATTGGCACATTTCTCACACTGACTTGCTTCACGTCATAATCCCCTCCACATATATTATCTCTGCTTGTATCACCTGTATGTGCGTATGTATCTACGTCTGCATGTTCATATTCTTATTAACACTCCAGGTGTAATGTCTGTGAAAATGTTCCCTCACCTACTTTAGTAAGCGCTTTTTTGCTCTTTCAATTGCATTACTCATTGAGAACAAAAGCACAATGCAAACAGCACACGGATACGTAGGAATATGATATCTAACAGGTCTGTGAAAGTGCAGAAAAGTCAAAACTAAATAAATGAAGACCTTGGTCGGGGCATTTCCAAGAGAAATCTTCCTGTACAGTTGGTGTACGGAAAATGCAATAAAATTAACAGTGAGAAGAGAAAAGGGAGAAGAAAGACACATTCATGATTCATGTGAAGAAGTGGTGTACATTCAGCCATATGCTGCCGTAGACAGCATCATAAATGAGGACTCCCTCAACTCAGCTACCAACAGCCACTGCAGGGAGGTCATAATAGTAGGAAGAGGGACATCAAAGAACATTTCCTTAATCAAATCTTGAAACCTGACTCATACAGTTACATGCACTCTTTTAACAAAGGATGTTATAGCAAGTTTGAAGAGATTAAATAATTCCATATTTGATGTGTGTGAGTAAAATAAGAGCGTTAAATCAAGTGTTTCTGCAGGCATTGACAGTTCTAAGTAATCAGAAATTATTGTCCCTCAGAATCAGAAAATTGAATAACCCTCATTTTATTCTACAGAATGATACAGAAATCAAGGCTTCATTTTTACATTATTTAATGTATTATTGTATTTATGTTTGAGCAACCCTGTCTCCTAAGAAGTATGTTTCCATACAAAGAAACTGCATTCTCAAATATGTTTAGAGGGAATCTTCTTCTGGATCACGGTGACAGTTTTACACACGTGTTTAAGACACTAACTTGTAAATAGGACAATTTAAGAGATAAGCTGGAGTTGCATGTCTCCTCTTTTGGTGGAGGTTAAGCGACTCCCTACACCTCCAGCTCCTGTGCAGAGCTAACATGTTCCTAACTGTCTCTCAACTGAAGACGTGGAGACCAAACTGTCATCAAACCTTGATGAAACTCCCACTAAAAAAGCGAACAAGCCGACCCCTATACGTCAAAGTGACAGTGTTACTATGCAAAGTAACATGAGGATAATATCAATAAATGATCGGTAATTGTAATGTAAACCCTTACAGTTCTTGTAACTGAAAGAGTAATCACATTACTGTAAAGTGCTTTGCTAATATAATGCAACACATACTTATGTGATCTATTCCCCTTTTTTGTTTTATTTGCATAACATACAAGCCTTCAGTTTGAACTTGGCATGTTACACCACTAAAAAAGAGTTCAGGTAGAAATGCGACCTCCAAATGTGGTGGCTACATTACCCAGGCTGCCAAATATAAATCCAGGCATTCATATCCAAGCTGTGAGACAGCATAAACTAGAGGTGGGTAACAAACTCTTGACAGATCGACAGGTCCAGACCCTGAAGTTAAACCTAAAGGATGGGGTATGCTGGATTAAGTGGGTAACTGCCTCAAGACCCCAGATCCATACTGGCCCAGATTTTCCGTGTAAATTTAACTGAAATTTTGTTTGGGAATATGCATCTCTAAAGCACAAATCAAAATCATGGTAAGGGTCTTAAAGTGAGTCACGCTTCTAATTTTATGGGGCTTTCTTGAAAGGATCTTTGTGCCAAAATATAGTTTCAACAACATTATCATTTCAGATTTGTGCTGACATGTTGCATATTCTTAATTTGATTTAATCAAACACACACAGCAAATCTGGGTTCAATAAGGGCCTTGCAGTTAATTTTTTCCAAACGGGCCCCTAGCAGGTTTAGGGCTCTGTCACACATGCATTAAATACATATCGCATGGAGTTAAATTTTGGTGAACTTTAACCAGTGAAGTCGCAGCCTCAACCAATAGCAAAGAAGTGTTTGTGGTAGAACCCACATATATTGCTTAATGTGCCTGCATTTGCGAATGTGTCAGAACCCTTATCCTGCAAGGTTGGTATGAAGTGTTTTCTGATCACGTCTAAAGGCAAAAGTGTGTGTGTAGCTGTTCCAAACAACCAAAGGTACTATGAAAAGCCTTTGAATGGGTGAGATGTGTTATCTATCAAATTGGGATAACAGCCCACTCTCTCAGAAGGTCTCTCCTCTCAGGCCCGTTAGGTGTGCATTTGGTTATTGTGAGTTATATGTTGAGTTAAAAAGTGCGCTTGATTGAGAAGTTCACCTCATCATTTCTCAGAATTATCTTTCACGCACTTGTTTCCAGTTTTGGAGTTTCTATGTCATCATTCGGCCCCCGAGGAAGAAAAGCATTGAAATAACATTTGTGGTTATTGTGGATGCTGCCCATTTGTTCCATCACTCAGCATTCAGGCACTTAGGATCCATATCAACCGCTGATACAGACAGACAGAAAGCATTCAGTGGCTGGAACCACATTTATAGGTGATGCACTGGAGAGAAAATACATGAACAAACAACTATTAATGGATGGATTTGTTACTGTTCCTCTGCAGGCTGCTGCTTGTAAGGCCAGTCCTCCCGCCTCTCCCCTCCATATCCTCACCCCTAGTCATCAGTCTCCCTCTCCTCTCTCCTTGCATCCGTCTGTTCCCCTTTCATCTTTTATTTTTAACCCTAAGGCATGCCTCATGCGTGACGCAGATGGGTACGTAATGCGGACACAGTAAACTAAAGAGGAAAAAGGCCTGGGCTGCAGACAGAGAGAGAGACAGTGACTGAGGGAGGAAAACAGGCAGACACAGGGGGCCTTGTTAGGGAAACGAGAGCAAGACTAAGTTAAAGCCTTGGGACAGGGTATAGGTGGTGAGACAGACGGAGAGAGAGAAGTAGAAATGTAAAAATCCCTGATTTTACACATACCTTGGTGCTAAACAGGTAGCCTCCCTAAAACTTGTCACCTGTCACACGTTGCTGACATACCTGCCAGCTAATCTTTTAATCCCCTTGCTGTAATGTACAGCATGTCAAAAAGCAAGAAACAAAACCAGCATTCCCACTTCTTCCCTCTCCCTCTCTACCCCATCCATCTTCCTGAAAGCTCAACACACCCACTGGTTTGTCTGAGCAGAAAGAAGAGGAGTTACATATCAATCTTACATCACTCAACCGTCAGCCTGAGACTTTTCATAGAGGCACTGAATGAGCATCAACACTGCATGACGCACACCAACTGTCAGGTTGAAGTGTTTATGTGCTTGTGTGTGTTTGCCAATCTGTGTGTTTGCCAATGTGTGTGCCTGAAAAGGAGCGCAAATAATATGCAATTTAATTTGTGCATAACTCATTTGTGTTACTGCAGAAAGTATATAGACAGAAAGTAGCTGCACAGAATTATACAGTGTGGAGGAAAGAACGAGAGTTCTTCATCTTTTATTTTTAACCCTCAGGAAATCTTGTGGAGGAAAGAACGAGAGTTCTTCTTCCATATGATCCGAAACCTTCCCCTGTTCCCTCCAACTTACAGTAATGAGTTAACATTACTCATAATTGGACAATGAAACTAAAATTGTCAGTCCACTCCTACTCAACATACGTGTGCAAGCTGTTTTCAATCTTATACCTCACAATCCCAGGACGTAACAATGGGAGCATCCAAATTACTGTAATGATTAATAAGGTCTCACGTAGGACTGAATTATTCAAATATCACAGTAAAATTAGTACTGATGACACATTCGATTGCCGGCAAAAATCTGTGACTTTGATAGCAACAAACAATGCAGAGAATCATCTGCTGGGAGATCTTATTTTATCTGCCTGTAACTCTGACAAAACTCATTAAGCTTGCTGAGAAACAGTTACAGTGCAGTTGGTAGGAAGGATGTTAATGGCATCAGCCTTAAGTACGGAGAACCTAATGCAACTAAATAACAAGAAATAAATGAAATAATAAATAGACAAAATGGTCAAATAAACGTACAAATAAATAAATGAAAGTAAAGAAACAAATAAAAAACATATTAAATTAAAAACGACAAATACAAAATAATATTAAATTAACAAATAGCTAAATGTTATTTATTTTCATATTTTTTCCATTTTATTGATTCTTCACTTTTTTCCATTAAGTCTTTCACAGGTCAAGTCTTATTCTCCATAAAGCAGCTCTAAGGAGAAAGATATGGCTCTGACTAGAGTTATGATTAATAAATTCCACTTCATGGCGGCCTAATAAATTATCCTTCCAATATGAAAAAGAAATTCCTTGAAGAAAATATGTTTTGAGATGACAATGACAGATAAACTGAATTTAAATATTATATTTAGTTTTTTGTATTTAATTTTATCACTTTTTTCCATTTTATTCATTCACTCCCTTTTATTGAATTCACTTCTCTTTTATTTAAATGTTTATTTATTTGCGATATAGTCTGATTTGGTCCTCCATAAAGCAGCTTTCTCAGGAGAATTAGATGGGGCCGTAGCCCTGATGATCTAATTAACTTCCACTTTACAGCCCTATAGATTGAAGACATCATCCTTTGTTTTTCCAATCAAAGAACCGCCGAAACAGGCTTCCATTGTGAATGAGCTGTTATACAGCCTCTTTCCACAGAAATTGCTAATCAAAGTGTTGTTGTATACAAAATCCATTTTATACCCTAGCAACCTCAAACCTTCTGGGAGAAGAAATGTGATGGAAAACATAAGGTGACAAAGAAAGTGCAAGCACACACTTCAGCATCTTCAATGGATATGTCTTTATCAGCACTGGTGAATTATCAATCAGGTGAGCAGCCAATCAGGCAGTCAGAGCTGCTAAATCACCAGATGGAGTGAGAAGTGTAGTGTTGGAATTGGAGTGAGAAGGTGGAGATTGGGCAGATATATGTGTGTGGGTGAGGGTGTGTGTGTTCATCCCTCTCCATCTCTCTTCCCATTATTTAGCCGAAGTTATACCTTAAGGAGTTATTAGGCTCTTATAAGCTATCCCATAATGCCCTGCTGCTGAGACAGTCCCAATTCACAGAATGACGTCAGAAGCAGGGCTGGCAGTAAGGCGTGTGTGCCTGTATGTGTGTATATGTGTGTGCCGGCTTGCGCTCGGGTCTACTCACATATGAACGTGTGTGTGTTAACCGGTACGTATGTGCATGTGTGCGCGTGTGTCAGTCTGACGTCAATACTCCTCCAATCCTTATTTATCTGGAAAGCTCATAGCACCTTGTAGGTGTCTTATCTAAATGTATTTATAGTCTGATCTAAACTGGGTGCCACTGTGACAGGTGTGCCTTTCCTGCTCTAGTTTGGCGGAAGAAACAGGGCGAGCTGAAAATTGGAGTTTATTTCTGTGGTGGGACTGTATGGAAATATGTTCTGCTCGAATTATGTTTTTACCACAGCTTCAGAGGGAGATACAGACGTATTTCAGTGAAAGGGGGATGAAAAAATGCTGAGCAAAGTGCTTTAATGGTGCATCACCATGTTTAAATAAACCACTACAGCCCTTTGCACCGGTTACAAAAGCAACTATTACTAAAGAAGCTTGGATTTGGGTCCACGTTTATCATATATGACGTCATGAAGAGGTATTTCATGTGCAAATATAATGGAAATCAAGAGCACAAAAAAGTTATATATCAGGAACAGGAAAGATCGGGAGAATGCAATGAAGCCATAAGTCATTTAAAAGTGTCAAGAGGATAATTTTTCTTAGCTGGAAGACCTCCTCCTCCAA
This sequence comes from Anoplopoma fimbria, assembly GCF_027596085.1. Classification (NCBI taxonomy): domain Eukaryota; kingdom Metazoa; phylum Chordata; class Actinopteri; order Perciformes; family Anoplopomatidae; genus Anoplopoma; species Anoplopoma fimbria. The sequence goes on from NC_072457.1 coordinate 14,648,324, forward strand.
TTGGTTTTGCTATTTCTGTAGCTCTCTCCTCCTACATGTTAGTGTGGTGACGACTGCCTGCTACAGCTGCATCCACTGCCTCTGGGAGGTCTTTTTTTATGGTGCAATATTCATTCATGTAATGGCAGACAGCTCTCCTAATAGAATAACCAAAGCCTGTCAGCCAATTAGCTGCCCCCAGTAGAGTAGCAGAGGGCGGAGCCACATCTGAATCCTCATGGCAGCAGGGATTGATGAAATGATACTGTAATGACACTATATGTATTTATTTATTGATATTTTTTTCAGTTTGTTATGGCCAATTTCTTAAATTATATTGTACCAACAAGACTCAATGGAAGAAGCCAGCCAAATCGAATCAGAGCTGTATCAAATTTAGAGGGCAAAATACTGCACAATTCTTCCGACATTCACCCAGAATCAGAGAGTTAATGATTTAAAATGCAAAACCTATTAATTATTAACAGGAGTTTTCTAAACTCAAGCTTCAAGCTGCCATTAGAGGCTCAATCAACATAGTGTTTTTTACTTCAATGCTCATAAAACGCTCTTTTAACTTTGACTTTTCAAGACAGCTAATATTTTATATTGATGATTTCACAAGAAACGTTTCATGTTTATCCAAGCCTTTAAAGTGCTCCAACTACTCCAACTCCAACACTGTCTCTGCAGAAATAAATCAGCAGGAGGTTTGCTTCCTACCTTGATACTCTATTGAAGTAACTGACAATTGGCTACTACTGCCCAGTTTGGGACATAATCGCCTTTGGCAACATCCGTCTAACACTGAGTCAGCATGACTGAACACTGAAGGCGTCAAAGAGGTAATATTTAGCGGGGGATTTGCGTTTGGCTGCTTGTACAGGTGTGTAGTGAATCTTCCTGTGTTTTCATTCATTGATGGACTTGAAAAACATCAGACTATGTTGGCCATTTCTCTTTTGTTCTCTTAGGTTATTGTAAATAGACTAAATCAAACTGCTTCGAGCATTAGACCTGGACATTGGGATAAAGTGTGCTGAAGCGTCTTATTGGAGTGTTACATGTTTTGTTGTATTTAAAGTTGAAAGTTTATTTATTGGTTGGCAGGTTGGCCAGGGAGAAAAAAACATGAAAGGACATAGTGAATAACATTAATGAACAGGGGGCATAATTTCTTAGCCAACGATGACTGAGTGATACTCTAATGCAGTTCACTGAAACTTGCCTGATTATATTTAGATGACTTGAAGCACTCAACAATTCAACACCTCTGCTCTATAAAAGGCTGATCATCACCGACGTCACATCACATGTCGACCGCATGACACAGAATAAATGTGTAAATGACGTCATGAATATTGTAGTTTGGTACTTTTTAATATTTGATCAACCTTTGGGGAAGATTATTTGTATTTCATCAAAAGAAAGTGGGAATGCTAAAATTGCTGCTGACGTTTGCAGACCATAAAGGACATTAGTATTCCCTTTGCTGAGAAAGATAAATAATGCATGAAATCATAGAATGCTCCAAAGGATAATGTGCTGTTTTAGGTAGAGTGCTATGGCAGAGGAGATGGAGTGCTTTCTTCTTTCACACATTAACAATGTTGGTCAAAATTGTTCCATCAGATAAAATCTGTGTCTCTGCAATAAGCATTGTGTTGAGTGATGACGCTGTGTGTGGACTGGGGATCGAAATTTCAAATTACCTCAAGATGTGCTTCAACAATGCCAAATTTAGTGAGCTGGTCGATTCTTCAAGTAATTTGAAGTTTGTGAAGAAAGTCACTTAAGGTGCAATTTGTTTTGCAAAAAATAAGATAAAAACCCACGTTTTTTGGCATTGCTCTCGCAGGAAGTCACATTCTTTTACATTTTTCTATAATGATGCAACTTAAATCTAATGTGCCACCCAGGTTATTAGAGTTACCATGATCAGGACACGCTGCTCACCTGGGCATGGCCCTAAAACTGCTGTGTAATTAGTGTTATTAACATTTCATGTTGGAAACACCAAGAGCTCAGCCAAATTTGAGGTTTTGTTTTTTTTCTTAAAGATTCTTTAAACTCCCCCCTCCACTCAAAAATGTTCTTTCTTATTGTTTCGTCACTCTGATGTTTGAGCTTCACTGTGCAGAATTATGTATGTCAGAGTTTGACATTAGAAGGTAGTTTTCACCTTCATCTGCTGAAGGGAGTAAGCTTATCTGTGCTCGCTTGAAATCTCAGTTTAAGACAAGATTTGTGGCATCAGAACTAGTTTGGAGCCAATCATGAAACTATCATGCACTCACACATGTGATGTGGAATTTTGAAACCTCCAGTGCACATACACTGCAAATGAACATTTCAGTGTAGTAGGTAACTGTGCTAAATATGAAATTGGGAGCATTTCTATTGCATCTTAATAGTTCTCAACATGTAGACCGCTCGTAGCTAACAGTGCTAAAAGTGCAAACAATGGGGAAAGTGCTGACAGAGCTTACAGTGTCTATCTACCATCATAGATTTTTGGCGCCCAAATTACCCAATATTCAATTTAACAACTGACAGTTTGGTCAGAGATTCAGGTTTGTTATGCTGGTAGCACCCAATGTTGTCTAAAGACGCTCCGCCTCAAACACAGATGAGGAGCTGCAGAGGTCTGGTAATCTCACTTCTAAACCCACACAACGTTTTTTCAGTCTTTAAACTGGTCCTCAGACCCAACTGACCCTGACTAAAGTGAGATCCCTTGAGGCAATTAATCCGACTTTTTTAACATACTAGTACTCCCCAACACCAGTAAACAGACTTTGATGAGTTCGATCCGTGATGTCACCCTTTAACAAATTTGTTTGCTACTTTGGGGCAGAATACACAAGCCATAACCACAACTTTGACATATAACCTCCTTTTAAGTTGACATTGCTAAGTTGCCTATTTAGTATTTCCACATCCAGAAGATACAGAGCAACATTAGCATTAATGTGGAGTTGTGTTCCTGTTCACCTGATGAATGAATGTAAGTCATCCAACTCCTGAGGAAAGTATCATATCTTTGTTTTTGGGACATGCATATTACAAACGTATCTGTTAAATAAGACTTCATTTCAAGTGGAGCAGGATGTGAGATGCTTTATTGGGGTTTAGGGTTTAGGGTTGATGTGGCTGCAGGATCTGAGCACAGAACATTTGCCACCACTTTTCCATTTGCGGCTTTTGTTGGTCTCAGACCCTCCACCACACAAACACACACACAAATCCACACTGGTGCCCCCCCTCAGTGAGGCTCTAATGGGCTGAGTATGGGCTGACGTTGGTAGGATGTGGAAGAGAAGTGTGTGAGGGAGGGAGGGGAGGAGAAAGAGGAAAGTGGGGAGAATGGAGCTCACAAACAGAGAGGGAGAGCAAAAATGGTGAGAGAGCGTCTATAATCAGATCCATATATAAATTATCCGGTCTCGGCGGTCGGTGTAATTATCTCCTCCTTCACTTTAAGTAACTTTTCATTGCTCACTAGATTAAAATGGTGCAGCAACTAAAAATAACAACCTACTGTACTCCCTTGATCCTGCATTCAAACTGCCAAGGGATTTTGGGGATGGAGGAGAAAATATTACACCCTCTCCCTCCTCCTCTCCTTCTTTGCCCTCCCTCCACCGCTTCCCCCTCCTTCTCTGTGCCCGCCCTCGGCCTCCGTCTCTCCTCCGATCCCTCTCTTCATCGCCCTTGCCAGATTTCACTTGGAGGACATGGTGTAGCAGCCATGTGGGTGCCACTGCATGTCACGAATGCGCCTGATGGACTGCATCTGGGGGCAGCGGGCGCCGAACTCGTTGAAATGCCTGTATTCGCCCTTCTCCAGCAGGTACTGGCTGCCACGGTAGCCAGGGAACTGGTAACCCACCCAGCTGAGGAGAGAAAAGGCGGAGGAGGAAAGAGAATTTACATTTTCAAAGTGGCGAAAGATTTTCAAGGTTTCAGGAGCAATGGCAAATCAGAAAGTGAGAAGGAAAAAAATGAATTAAGAGAAAATTGATTGAAGGGAAGAAAACACACGGTTGAAAGACGAGTAACAGACAAGTAAAATGTGAGAGACAGATACTAGAAGCACAGATGCAGAGGGAGTATAAACATCAAACAAATAAAGACATCGATCTGTTTGTCATGCTGTTAGATGCCAAATCGCAGATGTTTCAGATGGCTGGTAGCGTGACAAATTAAGTAATCACAGCATTTAAGAAACAGTCCCTGCTGTCTGCCACACCTCTGAGAGCACCGACAGAGGCTGAGCTGCTGACGTTCATGACATCTAGTTTATAGCTGACACTGTTGAAATATCTATGATTTGATTATTTGGAGCTGCAAATAGAGAAAGGAATTAAGAAAGCCGAGTTACAGCTCCATGGAGAGTTAGATGAGAAGATCAATACCACTCTCAAGTCTGTACGTTAAATATGAAGCTACAGCCAGAAGCCGGTTAGATTAGCTTAACATAAAGACCAGAAACAAGAGTCAACCATAGACTGTATATATAAATGGACGTCGTCACTGTGTCGTCACTCATTGACATGTGGACTTCCGCTTAGAAGCCTCAAGTCTGGTATTGTAAAGTTTGCCCTCCTGGTTATTCTGGAGCCAGAAGTGACAATATCTGGACCACAGGGTGGAGCGGGCGAGATTTGGTGCCCAACAGGGCATAGAACTGTTGGTTAGCAGGATGCATCCATAATTCAAATCAACTGTGGTAATGTTAAATATGGATGCAGTACAACCCATGGTAGCGATGCCGTCACTGACAAGTGGTCACGTCCTTAATTATACATAACCTTTAGACTCAATATAATCTAAACAGGGGAGTTACATAAAAATTCACCACCCATACACCCATACATAAAAAATGTTTTTCAAGTATTCTAACAGGGTGGTCTATGGGTATTAACTCGCTTTTTGAGTCAGCCTCAAGTGGCCATTTGAGGAACTGCAGTTTTCGTCACTTCCACATTGTCCTCATTTCTGAACACCAGAGGGCTTTGTCAGGCTAGCGGAATCTGCCTACCAGCACCTCTAAAGTGCATCATAAACCCATTACATTTAGTTTATTTAATCCGTACAGAGCCAGGCTAACTGTTCACACTGTTTATGCTAAAATAAGAGCCAACCCTAAGTCTGAGCAAGAAAGCGAGTAAATGCATTACCCAAAAACACAATCTATTCTTTTAAAAGATATTTAGAAAAGGCTTGTAGCATGTTGCCACACCACTCACGTTCCACAGCTGACCATGATGCTTCCCACTCTGTCGGTGAAGCCGTAGGAAAACAAGCTGGGGACATCATCGTCCATGATCTCCATCTTACGGCCCTTGAACTCTCCAACCTCATACAGGCAGACCTTGTGCTTCTCAGGATCCTAGAAGATTGTGTGTGGAAAGAAAAAAGAGGGGAAAAACAGTGAGGAGAGATAGAAGATGTAGAAAAGTAGTGCAAATGGATAAAAGCTTAAGTGAAACCACTTGTGTCCTAACAGACAGGGGGTTTACCATGCGGACAGGCCTGAAGGACAGCAGGTAGTCGTTCTTCTGGCAGTTGCTCCAGGAGTCCCAGCGGGGATACTCGCCCTTCTCCAGGATGAACATCTCTCCGCAGAAGTTCATCTGCTCAAAGCCAATGAAGCTGAGGAGGGAAGGAGGAAAGGTCACAAGGATAAGAGGGGAAGAAGGCGATGAGCTAAGTATGATGGACAATCACTGTATTGACTTTTAAAGGTACACTCCACTGAATTTACACAAGGATCTTTTTATTCATCCCGAAAGTAAGTAACTAAGTCTGTGAAAATGTTTTAAATAACCCGGATAATTGCCACGTCAGGCATGATGATAAGTTGACACTCTTCTCCTGTCTTCTTTCTACTCGTTAATGCACTTGCCCTACTCATCTCCTTAAATGTTGTTTTATTTTTTATTGGTTCTCATTGATACATGACTGACTGATTGATACGATCAGAGGAAAATTACTGCATTTCTTTCATCTCAGTCTTTGCCGTTTGTTGCTTTGCCATGTAACTACTTCCATTAGTTCATTCTGTTGCTGCACTCTCGCTGCTGCAAATCACTCAGGATAAAAGCCTCAGCTACATGCCTCAAATGTGAAGTGCGAAATGTCATATAATGGTGAGGTACAATTTTGAAATTGCCTGCTTCGTGATCTGAGGACTGTGGGTGTTGGGTACAGCATGATTACTAGCAGTTTGGGGTTGTACGTGCAAGCTGATCGTATACAGGCTACTTACGGTCCGCAGTCAACGCGCAGGGAGCGCACCCTGTCCATTCCCATGTCGCACACATTCATACACTCGCCGGTGATCTCAATGCAGCGGCCCTGGAAGTTCTCCTGGTCATACACACACATCTGGATGGTTTGGGTAAAGTAAAGAGGATGAGAGTGAAAAAGGAGGACAAAGAGGTGGTTTCAGAGTCAAAAGCAACACCTGAGGGGAGTAGAAACAGGATAGAGACTGTGATAAACAAGATGCAGGTAGAGTAAACTGAAGTGATGACAGCTTTCTCTACAGTGACTGAACACAGAGGCCTCACATGGTATTTTCCTGTCAGCAGTAGTTGTCGACCGCCCCCTCACTGAGCTGAGAGAACTAGCTGTTTGTGATAAAAGACCTCAACCCTGAAGGTAAACTGTTGTTGTCAGGCTAGCTGCTTCACACTGTGTGAAGACTGTAGGGTGAATTTGCACATGTTTGATCATCTGCTATACGTGTGTGTGTGTGTGTGTGTGTATGTGTGTGTGTGCCGTACCTTGTAGGACATCTTGCCCATATCGGACACCTTGTTCTGAGCTGCCTTCCCATCAGTCTGGGAAGCAGACTTGGATTTCTCTCCTCCAGCAGACATGATCACTGAGAATAGAAGATGCTTTTAATCAGTTTTAAATAGCTGTCACATAAAGGGACTGTATAAAAATCATTAGGGTTAAACGTTATTTTTTAATTATATAAAAAGCAAAGTACACTCAAGTGACGATCATATTTTCTTTGGACCCTTCCCTTTACTAAGAGAAAAAATATAGCACCATACACACAATATCTCAAAGTAATATAACACATTACTATGTTTAAAGATTTAGATTATTCTACGATCAGACAAAAAGAATAAAGCAGACACCCTTTCATACAATCCCCAACAAAGACTTTCCCACACACATTACTATCTTGTCACTTTCCACTGCTTTCCACTTACATTAAGGGCATAAAATGTCAAACTTCTTCCATCAAAAAACATAAGAAAAACTATACCCTTTTTATACATGTTAAGTAACACGCAAAAAAAAAATGTAACATTTATGAACTTGAACTGCTGTGTTGTGGAACCAAATTGATTTTTAAGATATATTCTAGGATCCAGAAGTTAAGATTTAAGCAGTAGTTTAAGCATAACTTATAATAGTGTTTATTCTGAGTACAAACTCAGAATAAACTGTAGATTTAGTGACAGCTATTTGGTTTGTGAAAAAATAAATTCACATTTCGCCAGTTTAACTTTCATATCTTGAGCTCAAACTACAAATTACTTTTCAAATTTTTAGATATTACATCAGGTTACTCTCTCTACCTCCCTTTTTACTTGTCTCTTCTGGTTCTGTATGATGTTTGTCCACTGTCTTACCTGTGGCAGTGTGTGGGTAAAGGAGTAGATTCGGGGCTGAGACTGGTGGTCTGTGTGAGTGCTCCAGGCCCCTCGTAGCTTTTATATGCTGGCGCCCAGAGAGGGGGATTATAGACACAGAAACAAACTCGCTGAGCTCACAGCCCCCACAGAATAGAAATACCCCCATCATCAAAGAGAGAGAGGGGCAGAGAGAGAGACAGTGGGGCAGAAAGAGCGGCAGAGAGACATAGGTTGAAATAAGAGAAAAATATGAGGAAGCAAATATGACAAACTGAAAATCATTGAACATTGGCCACAGAGGACTTGGTGGCAGACAAAATAACTTCATAATAAGTGTTTAATGACATGAATTTATGTATTAAAAAGAGAATGAGCTGTTACATACAAAGCCCTAACCCCAATAGTAGTCTGATAATAATGACAGCCAGGCTGACCAGGTTAAGAGCCAGTCACAAAATTATTCACTCCAAACCCCATCAGTTCTGTAATCAAGAGGCGCTGGGACAAACAATAACAGGAAAAGCAATAAGCTGTGAGAAGCAATAACCTCAATGTTCCAACTCACGGTGAGCAAAGAGGTTCAGAGTGTGCATGGATCCACATCACTGTGGGAGAAGGCTATTAAATTACAGCCCTCTGCATTTTTTTTTATTGCGTGGGTGTAAATATTGTGGTGGGCGTTAGTCTGTGAGGTGCTTCTTCTAAAAAACACACGGGGGAGAAGCAACCCTGTCTAAAGTAACTCCAAACAAGTCCACACGGGCGAGGTCTCATCATGGTTTCACATGTGCTGATGAGGACAGGAGGGAAATAAGGGATGCGGCTCTTCAGCAGATGAGATCTTGAGGTAAAAGTACTCATGTATCGGATGCAGTGAAAGGCTTCATTAATCCTGCAGTTTGAATTTCCTCAAATCCTAGCGCTCAAGTGAGCGTCAGGAAAAGGTCAATGGGGGACTGAGTGAATGGCTTAGCAGAGCACACTTCACTCTCAGTGACTTCTGGACGTCCAAAGAGTAACATGAATGAAGAACAAGGGGGGAAGTGTCCGACAGCCAAGGGAGGTTAAGGGGGAACATCTCTTATTTGTGGATCCTCGTCTCCCTGTTCTCCATCCTCTAGTCGAGAGTGGAGGAGGTCCTTCACTCTCGACTGGGTCCACCATCCAAAAGGACAGTCTAGCTGACAAAACACTTCTCAGAGCAGCTGAGGAAAAGGAGTGAGGATACATAAATTGCAGATGTGAGAATGTGTGACATTTTTTCTTTCCTAAATCACTTTGCAGATCATTGTAATTACAATGCATTAGCAAGGGACGTGTAAAAGGTACAGGTAGGTTATTGTGATACAATATCGCTTTATCTAAAGAAACTAGACGAGAACGGAGGCATAATGTAGTTTAAGTGAGAACACACATTGTAGCGTGAGAATCCGTGCAGTTAATATAAAACGTTCACATGCAGGACATGGTGGTACTTTAACCACAAACCCAGGCTCCTTCTGCCTGCAAGTTTAATTCACGGTAAAGGACTACACATTTTTATATTCACACCTGTTCACAGCTGTAAAAATGACGGGAACACAACTTCATAATTGACTGTGTCAATGTTCCAGCTCCTTATAATCAGACCATACATGCTTAGTTGGAGTATTAAGATACTGCAGCTGAGCTGATGGGAAAAGATGAACGACAGCCCAGAAAAGTCAATGACATTATTTAATGTGTACTAATAAAACATGGTCTTCAAAAAGCCAATTTTTCGATGTCTGGAGCCTGAAATACATCTTCAAGTTCAATAAAGGTTTGGTTAATCTGAAATAGACAGCGGTCTAGCAGGATATCTAAACACATTAAAAGGGCAAAACCATGAAGTTAGGTGTCACACTTGACTGCACAAAAAAAGTTTGACCCCTTTTGGCAAATGTGTATTCTATAAAAGTATTCCTGCATCACATTCTTTCATGTCCCCCTCACATAGGTGGAGGCACCGCTGAGGCCTTCATACCAACTCCAACATAACAGAAAGTCCATTGACGAGTCCATCCAGCTGTTTATCCGGCAAAGCATCAACCCATTTATGACCCCAAAAATGTTTAATACAACAGTTGTGTCAGGGTTGCATCCTCATAAACTACATGTCTGTGGGAAATGGATGGGAACAATTTCAGGATGCCTTTATTTATTGTGTCCCACAAAGTTTATATGTCTGAAAAGTTGATATATATATGGCCAGATCCAAATTCTCCAAAAGTTAAGTAGAGCATACTGAGTGTCCTCCGGTAGATAATGATGTACACCCATATTAGATTTATGAACGAAAAAGTAGTCCTCTGTGGAGTAACAACTTTTATATTGCATAATCCTGCAAAATTCATATTAATTTCAATTATATTGAGAGAGTGACAAGACATGTACATGTACTACCTGAAAACTGAAGTTTTGAGAAGTGCTGTAATAAACTACACACCACTATATATACATGTTTTCACTTTCTTTATAAAATATTGTTGGTACAGAGTGGTCGTAGAGCAGTGACTTCAGAAATTCTGATTGTGAGTCTGTGTCTTTGTGCGTGTGCGTGACGCTGAACATGTTAAGGAGAGCTGGGTGTCAGCCTTGTGATATACTCTCTAGATTAAATGTCAAGGACAGAGGACCAGATGAGGTTAGGGGGGATGTTGCTGTGGCAACTGGGGCCTATTTTGTCAAGTGATGGACTTGGGGGGGATTATAATTAAAAAAAAACATCAGCGCAAATATTGCTGTGTGGGTGTGACACAGGCCCAGCTTCAAATACTATCTTTCAATATAGCCACAAAGTTTCTTTTCATTTTCAGTGCTTCTATGTTTTTTTCATTCGTTTGTAACAGGAAATATCCACCTTAACCACTTCTAAAGCTATTGTGTCATTGTAAGAGACCATTATCATCATATTGTTCTTATTCATTAACAATCATAATCATTAATTGGATTCCTCTTTCCCAGTTTCCTCGACTTTTGAGAGCCGACACAGGAACAGGTTTCCCGGACGGCCCTCCAAATCCTTCTCATTCTTTGCCTATAGTCCTCGCCATTGTTGCTCTATACGATGGCACTGCTGACCTATACGAATAGAGCAACAACAGAGCCGCATTCCCCAGCCTCACCTCTGGGCCTGTATATGATCTGCTGAGTCGACAGGCCGCATAGGGCCACAAAGAGAGAGAGAGAGCGCGAGAGAGCTGGACGGCCAGCTCACCAGCGCGCGCGCGCACAGAAACACATCCACCGAGGAGCGCACGGGAGGTTCACTCTCACCTGAGTCAAGTTGATCACGTTTAGCCATAGGAATACCGGAACTCCTCTTCCTTCTGCCTTCAAAATAAAAGCCTTAATGGTTCAGAGGAAGCCTCAGAAGCAGGGAAACGACCCTTAATCTATTACCTATACGGCCGAATATACCTTCTATAGGAATGCTCACCACACCATAATGCTCACCTTTTATCATACTTCCCTGTGTGTATGGGTAACAATTGGCCGATTGTATATATTAGGCTCTTAATTGTTTAGTCTTTAATATGAATTCCAAGATATGCTCTATTCTTGTGTTGTAAACTAAATCTGTGAAAAGCAACTCATTATTTGGCTTCAATGACTTAATCCATTATTGTCAAAATATCTGCTGGTGAATTTTCTGTTATTGCCCTAATAAAGGAATATAATAATAATAATTTAGATGACTAAAAAACACACACAAAACCTGATCTTGATTTTTTTTTTATTTCAATTGTAATAGCCTACTCCAATTACTTCAAATGATCGGCTCGTTGTTCACTATAGAGCTTCATTCTGAAGACCCTCACCGGAAGTGTGTCCTTGAATTCATTTTTGCTTAACACACTGAAAACTCGCCTCGTTAACATCATACGCACAGAGGTGCAACACGCGCACACGCGCGAGCACGAGGCTCCCGCGTGGACGCCGGTATAAAACAGAAGCGCCAGGTTCAGACAAAAGTCTACGTAGAGGAGTGCGAGTGCGAGTGGCCCGAGGAGAGCGGAGAGCATCAGGTAAGGACCGGGAGAGAGACACAACTTTCCCACGGGATGGATAACTTAGACTTCTTCTTTACCGGACGGAATGTTTGTTTTGGCTTCTCCTAACTAACCCAGACATCTGACTTAGTTGCGCTCATGTCATGAAGAACATGTTGGCTGCATGGGAATAGTTGAATTTGAAATAGTTGTAATTGATAATTGAAATAGTTGTAATTGATCATTTCCATTTGTTACAACTAACTGTATGGTAAGTGTTTAGCACCATACAGTTAGTTGTAACAAATGGAAATTATTGAAATCCACTTAAAGTGTATATTTTAAGAAAAAGTATCTTGTTGTTATCCAATAAAATCAAAAATTGCCAAAACTCATGCATTTTACTGTTTATAACCCTTCTCTGATTCATGTACTTTGTTTTTATTGTTTTGTTTTTCACTTTAGAAATGAGTAGAATTACTAAAACCCACATGACCTCACCCATGTACTTCCCTGGCATGGATACAGCCCCTTTCTTTAAGGTGAGAACACACACGTGCAAACACACACAGACACACACACACACACACACACACACACACACACACACACACACACACACACACACACACACACACACAATCCACACCCTCATCCCTGTCCTCCCCTGTGTGCAGGTGACTGTGTTTGAGCGGGAGCATTTCCAGGGCAACTGTCAGGAGTTCACCTCCGAGTGCTGCAACATCCACAACTGCGGCCTGGACAACATCCGCTCCATCCGAGTGGAGAGTGGAGCGTGAGTCACACAGCCTGTACGCCTGCACATCTCTGTGGACAGCTGACTGACTGTGTGTGTGTGTGTGTGTGTGTGTGTGTGTGTGTGTGTGTGTGTGTGTGTGTGTGTGTTTATCTAAGTGTGTGTCTGTGAGACGGAGGTACAGCAGAGAGATAATGAGAGAGGAAGTAGTGTCCAGGCTCCGGCTAAAAGCAGATCGCCTCTAAGGTCACTCTACGTGTAGGGTGCGGAGTGGGTGGAGGTGGTCTTCTTGTTGCCAAAGCTGCCTCTTACAGATGAAATGCTGAGAAAGACTTTAATCACTATCAACTCAAGGCTTGACAGGGTCAGTCTGAAGCATTTACACTCACTTTGTGAGGTCTATTCAGAGCTGCGAAAAAAGAGCCTCTCCTGTGGTCAACAGTTATCACTGGTCAGCAGTAGTTAATTTGAGGGCCACATGACTGTTTGTAACCTTTCGATAAAATCGTGGGATATTTCCATTTCTCAGTGTTATATCCAAAAAAGCACACAGCATTTTTAGAAATCCTGAAATGATCTTAGAACTATCTATTGGGACTAGCTTGTAAAGAGATAAGCTAAACCTATTCCTACTACTACACTATATACTATCTGTTACTCTCTATTTCTTAAATCCTGAAGCCTCTGAAAACTTGGTGTCAAATATCAAAGTTTCTAAACAAAAAATTCAGAGCCATCTGAGCCAGCTGATTGCAGCCAACAGTGCTAACAACAGTGCAAAACAGAGCAAACAGTGTTTACCTGAGGGGGGACTGGCGGGTGGGTGCTACGCTTCTGCGTCAAGGACGTCAGTCGGGACGATGTTATAAGCTGTAACTACCGTATGAGCGCGTCCGTGGGGCACGCTTACATGAACTGAAAGGCCTGCCAACATGACAACATAAAATATTCATGACTTAATAGGTTACAATCCATGTTAAAGAAACATCCTGGGGTTTTATCTGTGGTGGAAGATATTTTTACTTAAGTACAGTACAATACAAAAAGTAGCAGAAAGTTGATCCTAGGAATTTATAATAGCAGCTAAAAGCAACGTTTTGATTCTGGCTGCAGTGACTCCTGAGTGTAGTAAAATTACATGGACGTCTACTGAACCACTGAACCAGCAAACAGCGGGCCTCCAAAGGATTTGCATCCAGGCTTCACACCATTTAGTCACGTTTCACAAATAATCCCTCCAACAGCCAGCTCATCATTCATTGTGTCCAATGTTACTCACGCTTCAATACATCAAATTAAATAATATAAAGACCTAAGAGTAATTGGAAATCTATTTTCTGAATATACACTTAATTCAATTAGTTACCGTCTGTTATATTTTCAGCTTTGATTGATAAACTTCCGTCATGGTTCTGCTACAATTAGATGGTTAATTACTTCTTGTTTTTCAGAGCAGTGATTGCATTTCTTCAGCTTTGGGGGACATGCCCTAATGACTACTTTTGTAATCTATATAAAAAAATATAATTTGTATAATAGCAGAAATTACTATTATGTCACAGCATTTGGTTCTATTCACACAGAATCAGCACATTTACTTTTTACTCCTGTGTGGGTATTAGGGGCCCAAATAATGCACTTATGTTTTATCAACTGTATGTCGTCACACATTTCTAAAACATCAGTTGTTGGTTGGAAAGAGTGCCGTCTCCTCCTCAACAAGCAGCCATCTGTTGGTGAGTCCTCACAGGGGGAGAAAATCTTTAGAGTGCCACCCTCAGTATTATTGACGCACATTGGACCAAAACTTTACTCTGAGCAGCTTTATACATAACAGCTCAGGCCTTAGTCATGCTGTGTATAGTTCGCCAAAGTTAGTGTAGTGATTTGCCAAACAGCTGCTGATTTCAGCTGCTGAATGCATATTTAGCTATATTAAGGAGAACAGAAATTGTAAATCTCTATTAAATCAAAGTGAAAAATCCATTCTGAAGTCACCCAATATTAAGTGGTAACGTTTCATCTTCTATTCTTTTGTGAGAATAGTAAAAAATGGGGGATATCACCTTTAGGGATGATTTTTGGAACTTTTGTTTACTGTGGAAATGTTAAATGTAAAAAAAACAATGGACGTTCACAGTTTAATGCACTTATTCATGTGACCACTAGAGGGACAAAAACAGACACTCTTGGTACTCTTCTCACCCCGTCTAATGTCACATGTCTGTTTTATGTTCGGACTGTTTTCTGACAACACTATTTATAATTTTTTACTCACCCATCTGACTATTTCTTATCTTCCACCCATGTGCCCAGTTGGGTGGGATTCGAGCACCATGACTTCCAGGGCCAGCAGTTCATCCTGGAGAGGGGCGAGTACCCCAACTGGGTCGCCTACAGTGGCTCCTTGTCATACCACAACGAGCGCTTCATGTCCCTTCGTCCCATCTACTGTGCTGTGAGTGCCTGCAGAAGAGGGGAGAGCTAAAAAATGAGACATAGGAAGAGAGATGTGGGAGGGAAAGAGCAAGAAAGGGCAAATTGAAAAGAGAGGATAGTGAGTGACAGAAGGAAGGAGTGATCAGAAGCCACACAGCGAGTGACTGAAACAACTCAAAAATAGAAAATGAGACAACTTGGTGCTGAATGTCTGCTCGCTCTGTAAGTCTGTCTGATAGGCCTAACACTACACGCTCTGTTACCCTCCCCCCCCTCCACAGTCTCACCAGAGCAGTCGTATGATGATCTTTGAGAGGGAGAACTTCATGGGCCGCAGCACCGAGCTGTGCGACGATTACCCCTCCCTGAAGGCCATGGGCTGGGTCATGCCTGAGGTCGGATCCATGCACGTGCAGTGTGGAGCGTAAGTCAGAGCTTCATCCCAACACAATCTAGTTCAAGTTGAATTAAAGCTCTTTATGATAAAGAATTTTCAGAGGGCTTTAGAGAGAAAAAGAAGAAGCAGAAAAGGGAAAAAGGAGCAGAAAATAACTTTAATACTAAATAACTAAACAAACACACATGACCAATGAAATTTCTGTGGGTGTTAACAAAACACTCTGAAGTTTTAAAGTTAATTTTGATACACAACATGAACTTGAGGTAGAGCCTGACCGATGAACATGTAAGCTTGTCACAGATAACATAACAGGAAACTGCAGAACAGAGTGCCAAAGACACATTCGCAGTAATATAGAAACAGTCACCTTTACGTAGTTTGTGCACCAGAGAGCACTGACAAGTATTTACTACTTTAAAATGTTTAATCTGAATACCACCTGGAGAAATTCTTTACGTAAAGAGAAAATCAGAAAAAAATCTTACATACCTACTCTCCTCCTCCTGCCTCTGTCATCCTTCAGCTTTGTGTGCTATGAGTACCCGGGCTACAGAGGCCAGCAGTACATCATGGAGTGCGAGAGACACAGCGGAGACTACCAGCACTGGAGGCACTGGGGCTCCCACTGCCAGACTCCAAAGATCCAGTCCATCAGACGCATCAGGCACTGAGAAGGACCAGATCGGGAACTGGCTACAGTAACGGCTCAGGACGCTGTGCTTTAGGGGCCTGACTGTTGAAGCCTGAACTTAAGGTTTGGTTCTGAGTTTAAGGCTTCATTCGTCAGGACCGCAACTACAACACAAACCATCAGTGACGTAGC
Organism: Anoplopoma fimbria; assembly: GCF_027596085.1. Lineage (NCBI taxonomy): Eukaryota > Metazoa > Chordata > Actinopteri > Perciformes > Anoplopomatidae > Anoplopoma > Anoplopoma fimbria. Next base: position 14,664,399 of record NC_072457.1, read on the forward strand.
AGCTACCTCTTTATCCCAGCTCATATTCAATTTCATGTTAATACTCATTTTGTTTAAGAACATGTGAAATAAAGCTCAGATTGAGAACCTGACAAGTCCCTTTCTGTCATTTCTGTGTGAGTGCACGTATGCAGAGAGGATGTTTGCACAGGGATATTACGGTTTAAGTGCAAAACACATAGAAAAAAACGTATGCAGTTTAATTATCCAATAATTCAGAACTACAAACTTTGAAATTAGTTTTTCAAGTTCCTCATAGTATTTATACTCTTACATAAATAAAAGAAAGAAGCATTTTTTTCCATGATGTGGTCTACATTTATATATGTGTGGGCATGTAAATGTACTGTCACATTAACTGCAAAGAAATGACTAAAGTTAAGCTATTCTTTGCTCTAGTCGTTTGGTTGCTGTTAAGTTTCCATGACGATAAGTCAGCGACTTTGACACCTCACCGCCCACCAGTCAAGACATGTACAATCGCTGTTAACTTCAACACCATCTTTAGTTGAATGTACAGGTGTAATCAAGAGAGAAGCACAAAATATTATCTTGCGACCACCATTTTCACACATTACAGTCAGTAACATTACATTACATAAATGAACAGGGATCCGTGCAACATCAAGCATCTTTGGCATCAGTTCATTGAAAAGTCAAGATGTGATTCCTCCCAAAGCAGGGTTAAATAGAAATAATCCCAACCTCAATATGTGAGAACAGTACCTAAAAGTATGTGAACTTCTGACCATTGGTATGAAAGCATGACATGCTCACCCTGTTAATTAATTTTCTCTTAAAGCAGCCTGGAACAAACCAACTCACACTAAAAAGCATGGTAAAGTCAAGCCAATCCCAAGTGAACATGACTTCAGACAACAATAAGTCATAACTAAAACAGGAAATAAAGTGAGAACTATGCCCAGTGAAGTAGATACCACAAGTTTAACATTAAGGTTTTGTATTTTGTAGAAAAGGTCAGCTAAGTTGTACAAATCCTCCAATGTGGCTCCCCAAACTTGCCAACACGTCATGATTAATTGATCTGCTCCACCACAGTCATAGTAGCTAACACAGAAGTTCCTAACATTAAAAATTCAAGATTCCCAGTAAACCATGAAGTGTGACGCTGAGCCAGTATGCACACTACCAGGAAAATGAAGCAGCTAAAAGGAATTAAGCCATCATTAAATGTATTATTTGCGTCTGGGCTTCTCATAATAAAATGTCTTTAGTCAATGTATTCAGAAAAAAACCAAGCTGTTTTTGCACCATGACAAAGGGCTTAAATTAATACAAATGTTACAATACATCTTTAAAGATTTCAAGGGCATGTGAAGACCCTGATATGTTTGCATTTTCAATACATGATCTGTCCTATCGTATGTATCGTTTTTGCTGTACCAGCTCTTGTTTTAACAGTGTAATACTTTTGTTCGGGTATTTTTTGGTTAGCGGCATTACTCTATGAATTTAATCTGTCCACTACTTAAATCTATTTAGTAGATTGCCATGACATTTTGTGCAGACATTCATGGTCCCCAGAGGATGAATTCCAATGACTTAAGTGATAAGGTGATTAAGGACCCTCCTAGCGTTGCTGAGAATCTTGTTCATTGGTGTATTGTAGATTACAATATTAAAAACTATTGAGACACTGCACATATTGAGAACCTATAATATCCCTGAAGCCACTGTATACCAAAATGATTTCCTTACTTACGAGCATTGGCCATACATGACTGACAGTACCTGTTGTGTATTGAACTATACTAAAGCATAAACATACATTTGATTTCAACCTCTGCAAAAAGCATGTTGAACTCCTTCCAGGAGGAACAGCAGACATGTGTCTGAGCTTCTAAAAACAGGTTAATTTGGGTTCTTTTGTCTTATAAATGTGCATAAACAAAGGGTTTGGAAGTAAACAAAGGCAGAAGAACAAATATAGCTAAGGCTGCTAATGCTGCTCACATCCAGCAGGACCAGCTTTCTAAAAATCCAAACACACTTCACCTTGAGGACAAACTTAGGAAATCAATTCCTTGTTCTCTTTTCTGTATCTTTCACTTCTTTCTTTTCAGTGAAGTGCCCTTTTTAAAATGAAACTAGTTTTTGGGTAAAAAAGAAAAGATCATTACAACGCAGAGGCTATGACCTCTATGATTATCAGCCAGTTGGTGTACATGAGCCACAACAAAAGTATTCTTGATGTATTTTGAGTTGTATGTGTTTTATCCAGCGGTTGCTACCTTTTTTAGATTTCTATACCTAAAGTGAAATAGTAACATTGTATTTACAGTTTGAGTAACCTTTCTTCTGGACCGCTGTTTTGATTATAGTTGAACAGGTAATTAGAGCTTTTTTATCAAAGCTTATGCCCGAAATGAATGCTTTTGTTTAGTGTAGCATGTAAAAAAAAACATCTATGGAAAATATGAACGAGCACGACAGCATCCGGCCAATTCTTGTCCTCTGTTGTAATATCTTTCATTTGTCCAAAATCTTCCCTCATTCCTCCTCCTTTGCCTCCTCTCTCAACCTCCCTCACGCTCTTCTCTCACTCCCTCCTTCACATGGGCGTCCTCCTGTCTGTGGCGGTGACCCTCGGCCCCTCTCCTCCTGGCTTTGGGTGAGTCAACTCCTTGGACCCCTGCGTCTTGGCCTCCTTCCTCCCTGTCCTCCGCTCCCATCTCCTCCGCCACATGCTCTTCGTCCTCCTTCTCATCTTCGTCATCCTCCTCACTTCTCTCAGAGTCTGACTCATCCGAGTTGTCCTCTTCCAGGTAGCGGTAACCTTTGACCTGCAGACACAAATTTGTATATTGTATTGATGACAGGCGAAAAAGTTTGCTTACCTTTTAGTCACCAGTAAAATGTTTCTCAAAAAAGCGCTGACTATAACAAGGTTTTATTGACAGGTTTTAAAACAGTTCCAACAAAACTGCACATTATTATATTCATGAATTGAGGATTTATTGCAGGCCTGCTTTATTAGACTGATTGGCTGGTTTTAGCTAGGTGTACCTGATAAACTGGCAAATGAGTGTAGAGCACAGCTGGTATCATACGACACCCTTGTTTCTGACTGGCTGGCAAGTAGTCATTGAGGAGGAAAATGCAACATCTAAAACTTACTTCTGCTTCTGGTCAAAAGTTTAAACCTTGTTTTAAATCAATGGATCAGGCATATTAAACTAAAGGTAGCCATAGCAACAGCACTTCTAATTTGTGCTAGTACCAGACCAAACCATAGATCAAAATGACCTCAAACGCATTTTAAAAAATGAATGATAATTTTAAAAACAGCTTCACTTTATATCATGTGAAGTGACAAGATTAAAGAGGTTATATAAATGGGATTTTAGACTGACGTGCTCCGAAATGAAAAAAATATTTGACCTCCTTCTCTGTTATCAATGCACCTTCGTATATTAAAATTTATTTTATCACTTCCACCCATTGCCAGTGTATTTGCACTGGATGTTTTAAATTCCCACATCACCATTGTGGTGCATATTTGACAATGACTGGCTCCAAACTGGATGGAAGTCACAAAATCATGATCATACGTACTCGTCTTAAATTGAGATTCAAGGCGAGCAAACTTTCTCCCTTCAGCAGATGAATGTGAAACATCCAAATGATGTAATAATAAGCAAAACCCATTCCAGCTGAGAGTATCTAAGCTTTGATGGAATACATGTTTTTTTTAACTCAATAGCCACATGAAATTGACTTGAAATTGGATAAATGAAACAAAACAGTTACAAATGCTTATTTCTGAAGAATGTTTCAAATTAACTTAGCAGCACATGTACAGACTGATTCTGCATCACACAGGCAGCAATGTTTGTTACAGAATCAGTAATATAACATATTCCTGGGCTGTGAAGGCTGCACTTTAATCATCACCTGACAGCATGAATCAGGCATCATCGGCAACAGTCTGAGATTGCTTACCTTGTGCCGTGGCCGCGGGATGCGAGGCAGTCTGAAAGGCACTTTCCTGGCCAGCCGAAGCTCCATCACCCAATAGCAGTAGCAGGCCAGCAATAAAGTAGCCAACAGGATGGAGAGTTTAGCCTGAGAAACGGTGACAAAAAATAGGCGATGAACGATATAAGAAGGGACTTTTCCTTTAAAATGTGGATCCAAATGAAGCCTCCTTTTCTTAGAGGTGTTTTACCCAAGACACAAACACACATTTAATGTTCTCTAAACCCACACAAAACATACCCTCATGGGCAGGTGGGACCAGAGGTAGACTATGAAGATGGCGATGGCCTGCCACCAGTGATAGATGGTGTAGACAAAGTCCAGACGTTCTTTTTCCTCAGCGTAGAGCATACCGATAAGAACTGGCACACATACAGAGGAGACAGATGTCATGTGTGAACAAAGTAAGTGTACAGTATTGTACCTACAGACTGATCGACCACAGCCGTTACTCACTGCTGATGCCCGTCTTGTTCAGGGCTGTGCCAAGTCCCCACAGCACAGAGATCACCAGGAGAGGGCCCAGATAATCCGGACTATTAGGAGGAGGAGAAAACGCCAGGAGCACCACCAGCAGCACTGCATGCACAGCAGCGCCACCCACCAGACACACCCAGCGCGGGAGGCGTAGGAGGCAAAGGGAGAGGGAGGAAAAGATGGAGCAGGAGAGGCCATAGACGAGTATAAGGAGCCACAGTTTATGCAGGCCCAAGACGCAGACGCCATAGGACTGTGGAGAGAGAAAGAAAGAAATTAGATGAAATGCATACAATTTCCAGACACAAAATTCAGCAATGCAAGTGACAGCTTTTCTACTCTACCAGGGAAAATCCAGTGACTGCAAACAGGATTTCAAATCCGCTGTAGATGAAGAAGGGGCAGAGCAGTCGCAAGCGGTAGTCTCTCAGGTGTTTGAAAGGCAGCTGGAAGATGTTTCCCCAGCCAATACTGCGGAGGTCGATTTCTTCCGTTGGGCGGTAGGCAGCGCCACACAGCGCAAGGAACTGTGGGTAGCAGCAAATAGCAATCAACATATTTTGAGTAATTATGAAGGACTTATAAGTCTTTGCATCGATCTTAAGCACTGCAAATACAATTAGAAAGCCAAGCTGGAATAAATATATTGGCCAATCTTAAACACAATTTTCTGTACATTTACAACAATTATTTTCTAACGCCAGTCATCTAAAATGCTATAACGCCCAAGCACCACTTAAAGCGCATTTAGACGCTTCCCTTTTATTAAATGTATCAATCCATACTAACCATACCTACATCGATTGTTCAAGGCTAACAGTCTGTCAGTGAGCTCGCCTGATTCACTACAGGCAGATTCCCCTCAGTCGCTACGGTGGGCAGAGGAATAAAATCAATAACTCATTACACACACTCTTGATTTCTACCCATTGCACCAACATGAAATATTTGGTTCATGTCAGTACCTGGTGAAGGCAGATTAGCATCTGCTGTCAACTCAGCTCCCGAGGAGCTGCTACTGAGAGCCTGTCGTTTATGAATGGGAAGTCCTAGTAAATTGTACAAAAGTGTGTTTACCAGTTTGATTGTTAAAGAGAAAAAGCTCTTTATCTATCTATTATACTCTCTAAATGTAGCCCTAAGGTGGACCAGTATATTTGATGAAGTTGCTGTACTTGCATGATTCTTCAACCTTTTGGGTTTAACCCACATGGTTGAATGCACTTATTGTAAGTCACTTTGGGTAAACGCGTCAGAGACTGGTTGACAGTCAGATAAATACAAATAAACCACCCAAAGACCCTGAGTTCTAGGGAGTCAGAGGGGCGTGTGTGTGTGTGTGCGTGTGTGTGTCGGGGAGTTTGGATCTTACGATGATCATGGCAAGGAAGGCGAAGCCCATGAGGACACTCTCCACCTGGATGAGCAGCATGGAGCGAGGCAGGCTGGTAAGCACAGTTTTGTTGAGGCCGGGGATCACTCCACTGATGTTAGCTCCTGTCAGAGGAAGAGAACAGTTCAACCATTAAACAAGGAGGCGATGAGAAACAATAACCAGCAGGTTTCAGTTCAACACAGCCTTTATTAAGTCCGACCTGAAGCCTGTAACACATGAGACGTCATCATTTTATCCTTTCAGACATTTGTGGGAAATTGTCATTATTAGCATATGTATTATTGAGTTATGGCCAAAAATGTGATTAATGAAGTCACAGGGACTTTTGACCATCATCAGTTCATCTCTGAGTCTAGGTAATGAACTCTGAATAAATTCCCTCCAGCCGTTCCTGAGATATCACTTACACAAGACATAATGCCTTTGGCCACTGCTGACGGCCGTGCGGAAGCATAAAAACGTTACAAGGGGCTAAATATGATCTGATGGACATGGGAACTTCTCCACAGTTTTCTTTCCTCCTATTGATGTTTACAATAAAAAGGAAGTGATGTTGACAGAAGTGAGATCCAAGCTAAGCGTGGCAGGAAAAACATTTCAGCTTTAGCAGAAGTGCAGCACTTCACTTGTTTCACATGAGCTTTGTCCCTTTAGCTTCTTGCTGCCTAATTAAGCATATTGGACGAAACACACACACACACACATATACACACACATACACACACATATATATATATATATATACATACATATACACATATATACATATATATATATACATATATACTAGCCAAACACGTGGACTTCTACTTCATCCAAGACAGGGAAGACAGAAGAGCCCTTTTTCAGCGTGTTTTTTGTTCTTTTTAAAAAACCTGATTCAGGTAAATGAAACAAGAACTAACTACAACGGAACAAAATACAAAAACTCTATGAAAATGGTATATTAAGAAATATAGACAGCAAGCATGTAAAGGAGCATTAGTTGATTTTTCGGTCACTTGGGAGCAGCAGCATAAGCTGAAAACACAAACTGACATATTATCACCTTTTGAAGTTGTTAGCTCTGTTTAGTTCGCCAGCTAGTTCGAGCTGACAATGAGTAGAGTGTGTGGAACATTCAGAATAATGAGTGAAAAAATGCTTAGAGACTACATAGAGCTGAGAGGAATTGCAAATGCACCTTCTTGCCGAGTGCTAGATAGGAAAATCGATACTATTTTCAAGGTTGTACGGTAAATTTGAAGCTGGAGACAGCAGTCAGTTAGCTTAGCGTAGCATATAGACTGGAGCCAGGGCTTTGGTGAGCATCAGGGATGCTGGAAGATGGATTTTGTTACCTTTGGACAGAGCCAGGATAGCTGTTTACCTGTTTGCAGTCTTTGTGCAAAGCTAAGGTAACCAGCTGCTGGCTGTAGCTACATATTTACCACACAGATATGAGAGCGGTATCAGCACTTTCATTTAACCCTCTGCAAGAAAGTATCTAAGCAGGTTTCCTGATATGTCTAACTATTGCTTTATTTACAATTTTTTGGTGTTGGTAAAAAAAATGATTCATTGTAAATGGTTGTCCTGAAATAATTTCTGTGTAATCATTCATCAGTGGAGGTGAGGCGACATGTGTCTTTACCGCAGGATTGGACACTTTGGAGAATGTGTTTGTTTTCATGCAGGTACTCGTTGAGGACGAAGCGCATGGGGAACTCCGCAAAGACAAAACTCAGCTGAAGAGGAAAAGACACAAGATAGGGATTGTAGCTCATTAATTTTCTGCAAATGGGCAAACTCATTTGATGATGTCAAACGCCACAAAAACATGAAATGAATTAGAGTATTAGCGAACAAAAGCTGGCTCACATGGAAGATGATGTTGAAGACTGAGTGGAAGACAATGATGTAACTGTGGCACGCTCCTTTAGGGAGCTTCTTCTGCTCCTGCACATGGTCTTCCTTGTAGTTGACGTACTCGTAGTACTGCTGTGCCATCCTGCATGTGTTTGTGTGAGTGAACAAATTCACAACACATTTTAGAAAAACAAACATATCTTACCATCAGGTGTTCATTTTAAAGTCTATATGCGCACACAATCACATGAGACCTGCCTCTGTGTATGAGGTGTTTATACTAATCCAGGCCGCCTCAAAGATCCCATGTGCGATCCCATTCACACCTTGACAGCTAAGATTTGCTGAAAGAGTAGTAGGGGGGTATAATAATATGCTTTATCATTTCCATGTTCTGTATTTTTCTGCATTCAACTTTATAAAAGCTCTATACTATACTACTATACTAAATAAAAAAAACACAGAATTTGTCTAAAAGGAATATTGTTGCTAAGCGACATCAACAACATAACAATGCTTTGCAAAATAAAAACCCAAAACAATTGGTGACAAAAAATTACTCCGCCTGACCTCCACAGCACAGCACAACAAAGTGCCTGGTAAACTTTTGTTTTGAGCCTTGCATTGATTGGTTAACTGACACAGTACCTTAGCACAGGCTTTAAACTAAAATCTTTCATTTTCATCTTTCATTCAATTGTTTTCCTTAGTGTGAAACTAATATCCCAAAAATATGTTTATTCTTGTACATAGGTCTCTTTTGGAACGGACATGATCTCAATGAAACTAGCTGTTTAAATAAAGGATTAAATAAAAAATATTCAGTTAGTTAAGCAAGTACAATTTGGGCCCCATCAGAAAATATATAAAGAATATGGATTAAGGTAGGTTTGACTCCTGTAATTTTAATAAAAAATTACAAGAGTCTGGACCAAACATGGTAGGTGTGAAAGGGCCCTCTGTTAAATAAAGAGAATGTAGATTTTTTTTATTCAAATATTTCTCAAAAAAATCTATTTTTGGCTTCCTTCGTTGGTTATGTAGGGATAGAAGTACATAAATAATATTTCTGTAACATCTGTTAGGTGATCCCTGTAGTCTGTTTTGAAGCTTTGATGGTGGTTAGACATAGTAAATATTACTGGTTATTTTTAAAGTCAGGGTTAAGGTGGTTATAAAGTTATCCTTAGGCATTGTAAAAATGAGAAACAGTTGAGTTAGTGATTTTGAAATGAATGCATAATGTTTTTGATGTGAAGGTAAGAGCAGCAATCTGAGACTGAGACAATCTGTCCCCTGAGGTCTGAGAATGCTGGTCGACCTTCAGTTCGCTCTGCTATGACGTATCGAGGTTCAAGCTTCTGCCTCTTACAATACATCTTCATCCGCCCACCCTGTCATGACCTGTTTCTAACCTTGTGATATAATTTCCCAAGGAAGCCCAGAGCGGCACAATGGCCACGCCGATGGCTACGGCTGACGGAACCAGGGTGTAGTACCGCTCCCAGTAATTGGTTGAGACAAAGAGTGCGTAGATTCCTGAGGCCAGGAACATCATCCACTTGGTGCCTAGAAACCTTCCGGAGAGATAAATATAGTATATTTTGTTATCATAGAGTACATACAGGCAAGAACATTCAGATATAAAAAAAAAAAATACATGGTTTTTTTTTTCTGTGTGTGTGTGTGTGTGTGTGTGTGTGTGTGTGTGTGTGTGTGTGTGTGTGTGTGTGTGTGTGTGTGTGTGTGTGTGTGTGTGTGTGTGTACCTGATAAGTACAGGGGTGTACAGCAGACCTATGATGGGGGTGACATTGATGCCCATCAGCATCTTGTGATCGATGTCCTCCAGGCCGAGGTTGCTGTACTTCACCTCGCGGTAAGTCGTATCATAATGGAGGATCAGCTGCATCTGCAGAAGGCCTTCAACACACCATTTACACACACAAAAAAAGATTAAAAAGAACATATTAGAGACACTGTGACTCTGTTATTCAGTGTCCATTTCATTTACTTTGCTCCAATCAGACTCACCCATGTACACACTGTACACAATCATGGCTCCAACACTTGCTGCAAGAACATTCTTGATGACACCCAGCCTCTTCCTCCTGTAGTATTTCCTCTCCTCTTCCTCTTCGTTGTACTCTGCCTGTGGGCCCAGAAACTCCTCCATCTGAGGAAAGAAAGGAATATATGTTTTGCAACTGTTTGATTAGACAATGTTATCACACTGAAAAATAATTGAGTGTCTTTCACTGGAAACCAAAGAGATTGGAGTTACATATATTTTTGACATGACAGCCGGGAGCTCACCTGGCCATGCATGTTGTCTTCTTGTCCCACATTCAGCAGTTCATTTATGCCACCATTGGGAGGTGCCACAGGCTGATCAGCATCCCCAACCAACCCTTCTTGATCAGATGCATCCATCTAGTGACCAAACAGAGCAGTACACTGGTTTATATACCTTACGTTCACTGCTAATGAGCCAAACCAATCAATCATTGAAATGTCATTATAACATTATTCCTATGAGGTACCTCTAGTGTTGTCAAATATCTTACTGTACATACTAATGACTACTACATTTAGACTATTTAGTTTTCACAGGCCACATTATAAATTGGAGATAAACTCTTAGGCTGGACCAATCTCAATTATCAATATGTCAATCTTTGAAGTCGAGAACTTTTAATTATCTGAGGTGGAGCCAATTACATGTGCACTAATACACCTTCATGGTGTGCATAAAGCTATATATATATAAAATACACCTCAAAAATATTAAATAAACTAGAAATATGGGGTGAGAAAATAATAATGAAAAAAAATCCCTGCTATCCCCAAAAGAGTGAGACAACCTTCCCTTTTCTGACACCCTATCCTCCACTAATACTTTTGTAGGGTCCCATATCTGGTCAAAAAAATTTGATTATTTTTAGTAACCTAGAATTATTTGCTGTCTATGCTAATTAGATCTTAAATAGATCTGTGTGTGTGTTTCAAAAAGTATATTGTTGTTCTAAAATTTTCTTTTAAAACTTACATTATTATCAAAGAGGATATGACCCACAACTAGGGCTGTGCGATAAGGCCAACATTTCCAATACTAATATAGGTTAATTGATAGCTCAATAACAATATATATATCACGTAATAGCATGTTTTCTGGTAATTCAATAAATAAGTAGTCAATATGAAATAATCAAATGCCGAAAGCCTGTAAAGCTTTTTTTTTTATTGCCTTGTGTTATTTAATACACGATTTATGAAAAGTAATGAGTATTCTCTTATTAAAGTAAGAACTTATGTGCAAATTGATTAAAACAGTTTTGAGTGAAATTATAGAGAAACACTAGAATAGCTACATAGTAAACTAAACTGGGGGTATTGCCATGAGCAGAATTCTTATCAATTTAGACAACGAACTTGTGCATGACAATATATGATTTCATCAAGATATGATTTAATTCAAATACAATAAATTATCATATTGAATGATAGCCCTTACCACATGTTCCTCAATATGCATAAGCAAGACACACAGCACAGTTCCCTTATCTTAGGACTATATACATAAAGTCAACAACACATGAAGGCAACATGAAGCCTTAAACCAGACACTCTCGAGCTTCAATAATTATTAGTTTATTTTCCACAGGGTAATTGTACATATTAGAGTTACAGGTCTTGTCCACGTGACCTTTAAGTTGCCAATTCAATCAGTTAGTGTTGGAATAAAAGTGCGTCTGAGCTACTGGAGTTGTATTTAATATGACTGTGCTTTATTTAGTTTGACATATTGGGACTTCTGCTGTAACATTCATGTAAACTCGTATTTTTAACGATATTAACTACACCCTTGACAGAGACATTCTAGGTTTATTTATTTAACAACTATTCTGACACATACAGTATGACACAACTCGACCCCAAACATCAAGTCCTTCTTTTTAGGCATTTATAAACACCTTGAAAACCACTCACCACGTCTGTCGCGCGGGGCTCCTCGCGGGCACCGGGATTGAAGAGTCTCTCCACCTGCTTGGTGAAACACACGACCACCCACTGCCACCGTGTCGCCTTTGTTTTCAGTAGCTGTTCCCCTTTCCGATGTACAAGCGCCAGTATAAATACAAGTTTCACGAAGGAAACGAAAGTCAATAGTCTTCACTTCCTCATTGTCTTAAAGGTGCAGATACATGTTTAGCAGACCACACCTCCTGTGGGACAGCAGTGGGAGTTTAAAAAGTAGACAGAAATGAAGACTTAAATACCCGTATGACAAAACTCATGTTAAGATAAATGACAGTTTTATTAGAGTTCTTAGTAACAACGACACACTGTGCAGCTTCTCCAATATGCAGATAAAAAGCTGCGTCACCGACACAGTGGTTAGCACATGAAAAAAAAAAAAAACATGAAAAAAAAAAAAAAGGAAATGTATCAGTCAGAAATCATTGTCCAGTCACATACACCACGAGACAGTCTAGAACAAAGCATTGGTTTCAGTCCATCTTCATCAAACGTCCGTGAAGCATGAATGACCTGACTGGTACCGTTTGAGTTTACAGACAAAGCCAACACAGCACCATGCAGGCCTGAAAGAGAATAAACTATGGATGGTCTTGTATAAAAAAAAAAAAAAAAAAAAAAGACAAAACATACTGCCATACATAATTCATTCAGTGCAAGCACTCATCCATCTGTATTTTAATTACTGTATTTCAAGGTTTTGTAAAGAACCATGTCTGCATAACAGACAACTTGTATTTGTGAACAGAGTATCTACCCGAATACCATGTTGTGTTGTAATATTATGAAGAGGGTTCATGTTTACTTCTCCCCCTTTCACCAAGAAAAATAAAATAAAATTCACCCAAGTTCAAAGGATGATGTGGCAACAAAGACTTTATGTAAATAGTGATTGTTTTAACCTGCCAGTATTTGAGTTTCTGCAGAAGAGGCAGCACCCTTCTGGGACTCTAAGCAGCTAAAAACAAGCACGAAGTATGAATTAGAGATAACATTACACATCCTCTCTCTCCTTTTAAGTCGTTTATCAGGTGACTTCTTGAGGACCAAGCTGAATTTAAAACTAATCAAACTCATCCAGAGAGGCTGGTGGAGCAGTGAGCAGTTTGAAGAGGTCTTTGTGCTGTTGTTCCACCAGGTCCTCTCGTGATTCCTTTAACCTTAATCCAAGGTCTCATCCTCGACTGCAGTAGGAAAGCAGTTTATCTCCGTGGACCCTCAACAGCATTATTCTTCACACTTTATTTATTTCCAAAACAAAACCCACCCATTAAATAACCCTTGACATTTAATCCCCCACAATGCTCTACTTCGATAACTTCATTAACGTCTTTATCCGCTCCCCAAGGAGGCTTTCCTCATCGTCTCCTCGTCCTGGACGGAGAGCTCGGTCAGCTTGCGTCCCAGCCTCTCGTGAAGGTCCAGGTATTTGGCCACGCAGCGGTCCAAGCACACGGACTCGCCCTTGGACAACTCTGCCTCCTTGTAATGTGGCGGTACACACTTCCTGTGGCAGGCGTTGGTCATGCTGGGAAGAAAGGAAGACAGGAGATGGTCAGATTTTTAAACAAAGTGTGTAATGACCGGGATATTATTTAAGTGTTAACACATTTACCAGACAATTTAGTACAACCTTGCTTTACCAAGTAAATAGCTTGAAGCACCTATGTGTAGAGTTTAAGTGTGACTATAGCAACTTTAAAATTATTCTGATGACGTTAGAGCTGCAAAGATTATTTTCATTATCAAAATACAAAGTACATTGAAAAAAAAAAAAATCAGTCTCAGTGTCCCAACCTGGGAGTCAAATACCAAAGAGAGTTACCCAAGTCAAAGCGGGGCTTTAGATTTGATGGACATGAAATTACTTTATTCTATTTGTTAATTTGACAGGGACAATACTCAAGAAGTAGAAACCAAGAGTGAATTAGGCAGCAACAATATAAATGCCTGAAACTAGAAATGAATGCCGATAAATACTGTTTGAAAGCACCCATGTGCTTTTTGACTTTGTCTCTAGACTTTCTTTAACAGGAGACATATTGTCTCATCATAGTGTAAAGTTAGTACCTTTGTGTGTCCCATTAAGTCAGAACAGTGTGACGGTGAACCAGCATGCACAATACCAGGACCCTGACACTGAAGCAGCTTAATGGAATTCACCCATCATTCATTTCATTATTTACAGCTGCTCTGAACCAGTAGTCCCACTTTATGTCAGACAGTCCTAGGGGTCTGTTAGCTCACGCACAATGACCAGTCTTGCTCTCCTTTACTATGAACCAGTCTGGCTATCAAGACGCAAGAAATTGATGACAGAGGGGGGGGAAAAAATAAATGCAGAAATTCCCAACTGAATGAGGCAATCACTCAGTGATCTGCATCGTTCTCAATAGAGACACTTGGCTTCTCCTCTTAAGGTAGTGATGAGTGGAGGATTTAACCAAACAGTCAAAAGGCCTTTTCAATTACATGCTTACCTGTTTCATTAGCTTTTGGATCAAGCAATATTTGCTTTAAATGTGTAATGGGATCAGTATCAAAATAAATAAGGTGGCGGTGCTTTTGGAATATGTTGTGGGATTTTCGTTGGTCAGATAAAGTGCAAACAATGTGTAAGCATTTATATTGTCTTTCAACCACATCGAGCTTTAATTAAATGCAGTAATGAACCAACAATGATGTAATAAACCATTGTGCATCCCTATAATTATTCCAAAAACTTTGAGAAATGCAATCATCATTTTTTCTATTTATCATTACAGGGTTAAGCAATTAATCAATTTGCACTGTGCTTTGGTACTGGAAAGGCAAATTCTAATGCAAATGCTTACTTAAGCTGCAGTATAACTAAATCTACTTAATATCATGTTTTACTGGATTTGAAAACACATTTAACATGACTCGTACCTCTTGTACAGTCCTGTAGGACATCACAGGTTTAGGTACCGGTACTAGTCTGTGTTGGCCCGACTGAACCAATGGATCTGTCACATGGAGCCATCAGTTACAACAGTAATCCGGTGCAGCGAACATCACGGAGGAACTACAAGGTTACATCTTCACTAAACGTAGCTGACCTATAACCTTGAATGCCTCTGTGTCACTGCATATCAAGATTAATGTTCTTTTTGCATTGAAGGCCATGAGTCAGAAAGGTTGCAGACAGTAACGTTAGCGTGAATGGTTAGCTTGTGCTGTCTTTACCGGTTGTACATGTCAGCCATCATCTCCACCTCCAGCTCCGCCGCCAGCTGCTGTGCCTTCATGGGATCCATGTCTGCGCCTCGGTGCTGCTCTCGCCCGGCTTTGACCACAAACACACGCCGTCCTGGTGACCCTCTCCGGCGGACGGTGGACAGTAGACCTACCGGTGCTTCTTCTTTAACCTTCAAACCTGCAAGACGTGAAACACGTGTGTACTGTTTCCGTTACGCTTCCCTTGTCAATAAAGTTGGATTCAAACTGAGGCAGAGACAGTGCGCCCCCTCGTGCCATCTCTGTGCCATAGCTCTCCAAATATTTATTTAAATGTTAAGGTCTGTTGGCAAACAAAGTGACATATTTCAGTTTTTTTTTTTTTAATAAACCATAATTGTAATTTAGACAAAACACGCGGTGCTTTACAAATACAAGCTCAAAAATAAGGTTTCTTTTCAACAACAGTCACTTTCAGAGAGACACAATGCCACTGAAGTGCTTTTACCTTAATTAGTCTGACAATTCAAAATTGACTGATAATGTAAAGTAATACAATTATTTTTATTAGACAAATGTGAACAACAGTAAGAACGTTTTCCCTTTTTGTAATAATATTTTGGGGTTATTATTAATGGAAACTAAACATCCATTTGAACCTTGTACACAGAACTAAATGAAGGTAACACCAGCACACAGCCTGTCATTCTTGCATGCACAAAGCTTATAATCGCCAGACGCTGAATGGTGCTGAAAACAGAAAAGGATGGACATAAAAATCGATTATACATAGCTGCACAGCAAAATGGACTTTGTCTGGCATCTTTGTGAACATACATAAAACCACAACAGAGAGAACATAATGCTTAGCACACCAAAGTGCTGAATTACTCACAAAACATAGTAAAAACTATGCACAAATACAAAGGTTACTCTGCCTCATCTCCAGTGACATCAATCTCATTCACATCTTCTTCCTCCTCCTCCTCCTCCTCTTCTTCTTCTTCTTCTTCCTCTGGAGTCATTTCCATGTTGTCGAGTCCATGCTCACAATCTTCTGTCTCAGGCACTTTGCCTGGAGAGAAAAGCAGAACGTCTACCTCCACTTCCTCCTCTTCCTCTTCTTGATCGCAGCCGGAGCTCCTGCCGAACCCAACAGCGTCAGACGGAGGTGGACTAGTTCTCTCAGAGGCCTGGGGGGTCAAGTTGTGCACCAAAGGCATTTTGTCTTCTTGAGGCAGGTGCGTGTCACTGTGAGACGATCCTCCGTCGTGGATAGCAGTCCGCGGTGTTTTATCAGACACTCCTGCATCACAGGCTGTTTGTGGTAAAAAAAAAAAAAAAAAAAGAAGGAACTAAAATGGATTATCCAGAGTAATTGGGACATTGTTTTTTAATATATATATATGTAAATATAGATATATAGTTTTCAAACGCATTTTTTTATTCCTGGAGCATAACAGACTTGGACTAAGATACGATAGAATTTAAGTGCCAGTTGCCAGTTTGTTTACTTAGGTACCTAAGTGGCAGATGAGAATCATCAACAAAAACATTGTTTTGCTGACAAGGCAGTGGTGGAAAGAAACAAAGTACATTTACTCCAGAACTGTACTTAAGTACAGTTTTGAGGTACTTTAACGGACACATATTGGAGCCACTACATCTGGAGTTACAAGTTACTTTTCAGATTGAGATCTTTATATTAAACAACATGTGTTGAGGTTTTAAAATAGAATGCACTGATTGAACAAGTGACCTCTTACAGAAAAATATAGATGGGGCTCCAGCTTGTTTCTATGTGTAGTTTTATCTGTATTTATGTATGTAATAAATAATGTCATATAAAGTAAGATATAGGGATGGGTATCGTTAGGATTTTATCGATACTAGAACTCTTATCAATTCTGCTTTTCAGTTTGGTTCCTTATCGATACCATTAACGGTATTTTTTGATTATATTTTATGAAAAATTAATTAAGAAAAGAACTGACATTGCCTTTAATATTCTTGAATGTATACAAATAGTCTTTCAGAAGCAGCAATACAAGAAGTTCCAAAATCTTTAAAATACATTCAAGCTAAACAATAAGCTAAGTTATAAGCTTTCATTTATTAGCCTGTTCTTATCAGCAAACTTCAGATGGCTTTGCAAACGTTTCCTGCAGTGGACGACGATGGATGGTTGCTGGCCCAAATTGTCAAAAACATTTACGACCTTATCAGCACCTACTGGATTCAAATGTAGCCGCACTTTGGATCTTTTTTTCCCCTCTCTGCCATGATGTGTGTCTCAGGTTGTACTGAGCTGGAGTCAATGTGTGTGTGTCACAGTAAAGCACGACTCCGCCCCTCATGCACTCTGTAACTTCTAAAGTACTGACAGCAAAACCGTAAACTCCAGACCTTATCAAGATTCCCCTGTTTAGAACTGAGTTATGGGGCCCTAGTAATATATCTGCCCTACAGAGGACATTTTACAGCACAACTACCGCTATTACTGCTTATACTTTTAAGTACATTTTGCTGATAAAACTTTGGTTCTTCTACTATAAATTCAGGACTTTCATGTAGGAATTTTTTTTTTTATATTGACGTATTGATAGTAAAGGATCATAGTACTTCTTCCATCACTGCTGCAAGATTTGATACATCTTGAGGTTAAAATGGGAAATATTTTTTGTGTGATATGAACTTAGCCTGTAATCACTGTTCCACCAAATCTGTAAGTTTTTTTATCTTAAAACTAGCCCAACATTATGCAACAATTCAAGCATTGTTGTGGTCGTTGCTACCTGTCACAGTGTCATGCTTTATATTACCAGACAGCACCAAAGTAGGTTTAGTTTATAATGTTATGCAAACTGCAGCGAATGTGTTTCTCTTTCGAATCAAATCAAAGAAATTCAATGGTTCAATAGTTTAAGTTTCTCATTTTTTACTCTTACTGTACACGGTAAGAAGGGCTTGAAAAAATGCCACCCAAAGCTTTAGGAAGAAACACTTTACCTTCATCAGGAGTTTTCAGTTGCTGCTCAGTCTCAGCTGCTAACTCGGCCTCTTCTCCCAAGACATCGAAGGAAAACACCGGAAGGGACTCATCACGCCACAAATGTGTCTCATTACTAGTAGAGCTGTTTGTTTCGTCTCGCTGTGATTCTTCATACTCAGCTGCTGATTTGTTGACAATTTCATTGTGATTTTTATCAACTGTGACATTGAAGGCGGCGTGACACTCTTGAACCCCGTCCCTGTTCTGAGGCTGAGCATTGTACATTTCTGTCCCGTTAGTAAATTCTGTAAAGCTGCTCCCACATGTCTTCCCTTCCTCACATTCTACAACTCTTGTAGTTTCACTTGTTTCCTTCTCCTGGCTTTCTTTTGACTTTCTTGTTTTTGAGTGTTGGTGTTTGATAAGCTTCTGAAACTCCTTCAGACTGACCATCCGCGGCCGTTTGGGTGTCCCAAGTTTTTTCCCGGCTGGGATTACATCACTGCTGTTGTCTGCCTCAGCATTTAAGGTCATCTTTGGTGGAATTGCCTCCACTTTACTTCTATTCCTGATCCGTTTTTTACGTCTCCTTGTTTTTTCACTCTGCTCCTTTGACAAACTGTCAATTTGCACCTCTCCTTTTACATCTTGGCTCTTTCTGTCAGTGAGGGCGAGAGAGCTCTCTGGAGGGATCTCTTTAACCTTTGTTCTCCGTGGCCTTCCGCGCCCCCTTCTGGGGACTCCTTGTGTATTCTCAATCTGAGCTGTGCAGACCGCGGGTTTTAAAACTGAACTTTCTGTGCTTGAGCCAATTGGGGTCTCTAGAGTTTTTTTCAAAAAGCCCCTGGTCCTGATCCGCGTCTGGTTAGTATTTAGATCCCCAGGCTCTCTGGTTTTCTCTCTCCGACTCTCTGTGATGGTCGACTGTTCATTTGTTTTCCCTACAAACGTGTTTGGCATGTTTGAACCGGCGGCCAATTCTCTTTCCTTCGCCAGCACATTGTTGCTCGACAAACTGACTGAACAAACGCTCAGGTTGATTTGACCTTTTGTTCCATCACTGACTTTCACATGCTTGAAAGCCAAAAGAGAACTGGCCTCTTGCTGGTGTCTTGTGTGCTGCCTCTTCCTCCTTTTAGGCGCTGCAGCATCACCTTTAGTGTCACCTTGTTTACATTTTAAACTTTTCTTCATCTTCCTGAGATCAGATTTCAGTTCTGCCGCGTTTTGATGACCAGCAGATATTGCTTCTCTGTCTTCCATCTCTTTACCAGAACAAGATGCTGGCCGGGTTTCAACACTTTGTGGATTCAACTCCAGATGTTTTTGCTGTTGCTTTGACCCAAAGTTGCGGTTTGAATCCTGCGGTAAAGACGCACTTTTATTTGCTCCGTGAGTGATGGCACTGAGGGGAAATTGTAGTGATCCGGGGTTTACTGCAAGCCAGGGTCGCCCCTGTAAAGATGGCTGTGGATGAATATTATCGCTTTGGTTCGTCGAGCTGTTGAGGGTAAGCTGATGTTTTGCTGCTGAGGTGGACGGCTCTAACGGAGAGAGACATCGAGCAAGCCGCACATCATCCATGCAAGGTAGGGAATGCAAGGAGTGGGCTTCATTTCCATTAATCAGTGGCAAAAGCTCTAGTATGTTCTGATTGTCTTCAGAAGGCAGTTCCTGGCATGCTGGTAAATAAGTAAGGGTTGTAAGAAGTTTCTGCCCACTGAGTGCTTCAGGATATGGAGAATTTAGTGTTTTGGACAGTGGCATGCCCGGGTGGCTCGTTCCATCTATTTGCCCCATGGATGTGACAGATGATTGATACTGGGGAGAGCGCTGCTGCTGCTGCTGCTGCTGCTGCTGCTGCCGCCGCCGCCGCTGCTGCTGCCGCTGCTGCCGCTGCATCACAGCGGCTGGCTGTACAGATGAAAGGCTTGAGCAGCTGGGCTGGTTCTGAGCTGTAAAACAACAATAGATACCTGTAGAGCAGGTGAGAAGACTGCCATCAATCACCCTAAACTTACAAAGCTGAGGTGGTTGGTGTTAGGGTGGGTTTTTGGATAGATTGAATAGAGGAGCAGTAGCAGTGTGGGCATTTAGATTGTGGTACGGTGTGATAAAAGTGGTCATGAAGTGGAGAACTGGGGGGAATTAAATAAATAAATATTTTAGGTGGACTAAACTGATCTTGTTCTTTGATTGCTTTAGCAACAACCTAACATAAGCACACTGGACGAGACAAGATTCATATTCATTTTAACCGTGCTGCTTTCCACCAAATATACAAAGGTTAAAATTAGAGTTGAAACAATTAATTGAAGAATCAATTAATCATTCAGGTAATTGAAGTAGCATTTCCTGGTTTTTAGCTTTTCAATGTTTAGGATTTTCGGCTCTTCTCTATATTATATGATATCAAAATTACTAAAGTTCAGTTTCGCCTCGGACTAAAAGGGATAGTTTAGATTTTCTGATTCAACACCCACCACATGTACAAAGTTATATTGGTGAATATAAAGGAGAAGGGGTCACAACATGTCTGTTATTTCTTTTTCATTATACAAATCTCTCCCTCTTTGGATTAAAAATGGCTACTTGTTTCATTAGCCCACTGTCACTGTTTAACAGATTAACCCACAATGTATCAATGAGGCAATCATGTGTCTACACAGCTTGTCAGGGGATAAAGTATAAATCCTAATACGAATGCATCTAATTACCTGTATCTGTTGATGCGTGACCAATTTGTGTCCCAAAATCCTGGTAGTACATGCATCCCGCTGTACTGACGCCGGCATGCGTCTGGCTCTGCGGTCGCTCGTTCTCTGTAACCGGAACCTGGCAAATGGCTGGTGCTCCTTCGTGGTTTGGTTGAAGATAATGAGACTTTTTGCAGTCTCTGTTCAAGTTTGGCAGGATGTTCAGACCCATCATGATGTCCTCCAACAGCCTCTCTATCTGCTCATCACATTCCTCTGCCGGGCCTGGAGGCTGGGGCAGCGGGACCGACTCAAGGCCGTCCTCAAGGCAGTCACTGGAGAGAAGCTGGGAGTCAGAGGGGGTGTTGGGGTGAGGCGGTGGCTCAGGGGAGTTGGTGGTAGCAGGTTGAATAGTTGTAGTCCCTGGTTTATGAGTTGGACCTGGCTGGACACCGGAGGGAGTAGGCTCACTGTTTGTAAGGTCTGTCTGCAGCCTTCTGTGGCTGAAGTTATCCTGTAAAAAGATAAAGACGTCATATATACTTTATCAAGTTTAGTGTGATAAGAATCAAATCATATCAGAACTATTGAGTACACACTGACATTCTCAAATCTAATTATATTGTCATGTTATTCGTTACGTATAATTTATCAGTGTGGTTGTGGTTCTGCTGATCTCAGATCATGAAACACACCTGCTGACGATTTAGCCTCAGGAAGCTGCTCAGGCGGTCTAGAGATACTAAGTTTGGATTTAACATCATAATTCCTTTCATTTCTCCGGCAGCCAGCCCCCGGGTATGAAGAACTCAACAAAGCTTCTGTCTGTCCACCTGCACCGAAAACCAGTGGTTGATGATCCACATTCTGGAGACAGTAGAGCAGAGATAAGAGGAGGTTCTTATCTCTGCTCTACTGTCTCCAGAATGTGGATCATCAACCACTGGTTTTCTTAGATAACTGTGTTTGTTGCACAATAAATGCCTATGGCATTATGCTATCTCTAAACACTTTCCTTCTGCAGACTCATTCCTTTCTATGCAAGACAGAGAGTTAAATGTAATGATTGAATTTGTTTAAAAGCTTGAATTATTTTATTTGGTGTGCATTTAATGATAATTTAGCTGTGTTTTGTTCTATCTCTGCACTGCCCTGCATCGCCAGGACAAATTAAAACTGAGTATGTATTCAACTAAGCAGCTGAAGTGATTCCAATTGTAATATAAACATCAAATCATATCCAATTAAACTGGATGATCAGTGTGTCTGTGTATAAAACACCACCACACTTGTATACCTGTTTCAGGGAGGTAAGAACTGACAACGCCTCATCTTTGTCTTGCCTGCTCACAACCTCCCACACTTCTCCATTGGTCCTCCTCCTCAGCTTCACCTGCACAGAGGGAAGAAAATATGGCAACGAAAACATCAGGGATAAAAAAAACGAGTGGGCTTCTTACAAGCTTGTTATGACATTCTGAAGCCATCATCATTGCTGAGACGAAACAATTTTGTCATATACTAAATCCTCAAAATTCCTTTCTTTGTTTATGAAATGTGGAAATGACAAGTCCTTTTAACAGTCGTGACTGCGTTCCAGGGGAAATGAAGACATGGTTAAACTTAAAGGCAACAGCAGTTGAGCGACTGTGATACCCTGACAAATTTAATTGGATGAAATGTTCACTACAGTCGGAAGTTGAAACCCAACAAATTGATCTCTAATCTTCATTACGTCATGTTCAAGAACACTAGGTTACGCCACACATTAGCTCAACTGACGGTAATTCCCAGAATGTCAAGATCACAAACTGCATGACACAACTTCATAAAATGCTCACAGCAGCCTCAGTTCACAAACAAAAACTGTCTGTGAAAAGTGTCCCTAAGGTAGTGAGACGCAAAAAGAAAGGGTTGTTTTGAGCATTTTAACGCCTGACAGAAAGACAGGAGACATGAAATGAGATCCCCAGATGATTTTAAACTTGTTCATGGTTTACATCCTTAACCCCCCGAAGCTGTGAGCCAACCCATATTTTTCTTATTTAATGCCAATTTGGCACTTCCTGAGAGCGATGAAAGACTCGACACCTGAGGGGGTAGAGGACTCCTGTCTGCTGAGGTTTAATCTGTCTGAAACCCCACTGTCCATCACAAGGAAGTTTGAAAATTCAATTTTGAGTCTCACCTAATTTAACTGCAAGAGAAATCATTCCAGGTTTTATTTTCTACATGAAATAATTAACTAGTCGTTCATACCTTAATAGAAATCTGTGTGGTCTCCGTCTCCATCATCTGTCTCATCTTGGCCAGGCTCTTCATCCCCACATTTGCATGAGCATGCCTTGTCTCTGTAGATTTTCCCTTTTCCGCTCTTGGCGTCTCCTCTCTGTTGCTGCGGCTTGGCCGCTCTGTATTTTCGCTGTGGACAGCTGTTTTGCAGTTTGTTTTTCCATCCTTCAGTCCTGTCCCTTCCTGAGCCAACACCTGTATGCTATCCCCAATCTCAGACAACTGCCGGTAGGCGCTGTCTACCTGAGGTGTTGTGGAGTTTGAGTCATCATTAAGAGAAACAGGGAAGTTCATCATGTTGCTCGACAAAGATGAAGTTGGCGTGGGATTTGTTACACTGCCTGAGGATCGGTAAAATGTAGACTCTCCATCACTTTCCACTCCACTGTGCAGACAGGAAATATGTGGGCAAGGAGTGGAGCTGAAATGTTTATCAAGTGTGACGCTTTGGGATTGTAATGAGATAGAAAAATCCAGATTGGTAGCTACCGAAGGTCCAGGCTCTGGGGTCGGATGTTCAGTTTGGACGGAGTGAGTAAAAGAACAGCCGACTGTCTTTTGATCAGCGTTAACATTCTGTCTCCCCGTGGATACACATCTTCTCTTTTCAATTGGAGAAAGTGTGTTTCTCCATCCAGCAGCCTCAGCCTGAACTTGTGCATCCTGCATTTTCCTGCTTTCATTCCTCTCTCTGCAACTCCCCCAAAAACTTTTCTGGGGTTCTACCTCCCCAAACTCTCCATTTTTCGGTCCTTCAACAAGGTCTGTGATCCCAAACTGGCGGGCTGCAGAGAGCAAGTCATTCTGCTCTGCACTTCCTTTGACCTCCACCTCCCCAGAGTACAGAAGACCAACGAGCTTCAGCAGGGTCTGGGCCTTCACAGCCTGGAGCCGGAGCTCGAGCTTCTGGCCCAACGGAGGAGACGGGGAGGCCGACAGCTTCTGAGACAGGTAGGGACTGAGAGCTGCAAGGATGCAACTGTGGGTTGGGATTGAGATACCTTTACAAACAGAAAGGGAAAGGGAAAAAAAAAAAAAAAAAAAAAAAAAAAAAAGGTGAATATTGTATTACAATTTAATTTAAAACTTTAGGTATTCTACACAGCTCACCCTCAGTTTTCAACAGGACATCACAGAATCGGGCATTGTTTTGTTGTCTCTGCAGCTCTCCAAGAAGCTGCATCTTAAACCCGGGCCACCTGTACCGCTGCATGTCCTCATGGGTACTGGGAGCAAGGAAGGACATAAGAGGTGGGGATGTCAGTTAAAGGAGTATGGTTAAAAACAATGTATACTTACTTCTGCTGGTACTAGTGTTGAACCAAATTAACCCTTTCATGCATAGAGGTCACTACAGTGGACAGCTATTCAAATGTTGTTTTCTTGTATATGCATGGGTTTTGATGGCATAGCTGCACATCAGCCACTACAACAGCACTCACTGTAGTGACCTCTATGCATGAAAGGGTTCAAATCTACCTTTTCACTGTTGCCTATCATTTTTTACTTTTATCCCTTTTGTGGTTTTACAATTTGCTGTATCCTGATCACTTCATTTTCATGTTTACATGTGTTTTATCCTGTTTATTTCATTTTCAATTTGTAAATAACCTTAGAAAAGGAAGGCCCCTATGGTATAAACTTAAGCTAGTTATTTACTGTATTATTGAAGCAACCTTTTCCTCAGAAGGCAAGACAGAGGAGCGAGCAGTGAATGTTAGTGTACCATTGACTTTGAACGTCTCGGGTCGTGTATCTCCAGACCTCACTATGGACTCCGAGCAGGTGGCAGCCCAATCACGCAGCACGTGGAGAAGCAAAACTCTGCTCGCGCACTGCCAATGTTGATGAACTTCACGTTAAAAGCCATTGTGTTTTTAGATTTAACTTTGTGCTTCACCACTTTCATTTAAATCCTTACAAATATTTAATTAATTGTCTTTAAGTGTCACAATAAGTTAACGTCATCTGGTCTCTGTGGCTAAAAGTTAGCATTACATCATTAAAATAACCACCTTATTTATTACAGATTGTAAAGAAACTTTAGATCAACTGAATGAATGTTTGAGGTTAAAACAGTGCAACTCAACACGTTAGCACAACATTATGTAAACTAACCAGTGAGCTAACCGTTAGCATTATCATTAAGTTACACTTACCAGTAGCATTCTATATCTGATGCACTTGTATGGGCTTTTTTCTTTTTTATGCACAATTAAACTGTTAATGCGTTGAACCCCCAAATCGCAGAGTCATGACATGTGTCTCCTCTCTCCTATTTTCTAGTTTTTGCAAAAGTGGGCCGAGAACTCAAAGCGCCCCTGCTGGCCGTTCTGTGAAATGACAACGAGGGGAAACCACAGTCCTGTTGTCATTTCACTGATTTAATTATTACATAGTGTGATAAACAAGAGGCAAAACAAAAGCTCTGAGAAATCAGTTTCTTTTTTTATTAAAAACAGTATTGCTAGTTACATGATTCATTCATAAATGAGAATGTGCAACTTTAAGAGCCAAGGCAAAGAGATTAAGGTGTAGTCCAGATGAGATTATTTTCATTAGTGTTCCAGTAACTGATGACCTGTAGGAGGATTTTGTTTAACTGACTTGTTTTGCATTTAATTGAGATACAGACTGAATTTGTCAATCAAAACATGTACTGATTGCATATGCATTCACCAAGAGCAACCCAAAACAAATTAAACCCAAATCAATATAAAAAACAAAATACATAAAACCATTAAAATTAACAAATATACTCTTGTATATATTTTAAATGTGCTTTTATTTTTTTCTCCAATAGCAAATTCTGGTCTATGCCTCCGTACACAGCGATGCTCTAACACAAACCCTTGCTCTCCTCTCAGTCAGTCCATTCTCAAAGGCAACTTGTTACTTTGAGAAAATGAGGCACCCTCTGTCTGTGTTTCAATTGGCATGGAAAACAAACAAATTAAAAAGGTAACAAAAAGAAAGAAAAACACACATTATAACCCCCTAGTGCTTCTTTTAATCATCCACTCAGTAAGTATCTACATCTCACTCGGCACTAAGAATACGCATTATTCTACAGAACAAGCACTGTATTTAAGAAATGCGGGCAAAAAACAGACAAGACTATGTTTTCTCCCATGTACTGTTCTGTAGTCTTAAAGCCAGCTGGGCTATGGGTTTGAGAAGCAGTAAGTTATACAGAACTCAAGAGTTTTATACGTTATAAAAAAAAAACCAACCAATTCCATTAACAAGAATCAACTCTTACATACGTACAAGTTCACATATTATATTATTTTGCAGAATAGAAAACTGATGACTTCCATATACAGTATTCCCAACTAGTAACCTGCTGAGAAAAAGACACCTTGATTGGTTACCCATGTCATGTTGGGCACACCCATCAGACCGATCCTGAATGAGCGAGGCACTCCAGTTAGCCCACACAGATGCTGTTAGAGACAGTCTGGTATGTACACATTCATAAGATTACAGACCTGCAGATACAAGTTAATGAACCTAACAAATCCTGTGATATCTCCAAAGAATTATAAAGTTAAGGGGCTTACATTTAACACAGACTATACTGTCTATTCCAATGAGATGGAGATTAATTTGTCTGCTCTATATCTGTCTGTAGGAATATCCATACTGGAACCACCACCCTTTTATATCTATGGATACAAATCGAATACAGAAAATGCAACATCCCCATGCATCTTGTTGATGGGCTGTCACCAACACAAGCTGAACACAAAACAAAGCAGATGACAGTTTTCAGTGTAGCTGCTGTAAAAGTTGAGTGTGTGAAGTTGTTGCATCAGTATTGGCAGTTGCAGCGGTAGCAGTGTCATTTGGCACATGTACGTCACTGTGGTACAGAGCAAAGCAAGAAGAGGAACAACCACTACCAAAACAGAAGCAGAAGCTTTACACATATCCGATTAGATCAATAAACATTGGTTCTCAGTGGTAGGAATTTTTTTTGTAGTATTTAAGCATCAGAGAGAGCGAAAGGAAAAAGTTTTCTTGATTTCTTCAGAGTGTAATAGCCATTTATGCAAAATTTCCACATAAAGTGTCCTGTTTTGATCCCGACTTTCTCATTAGTTTAATTAGTGTACGTCTACTCTCCCCTACTCCAAGAAATAGAAAAGTTCTCAGATGAAGCCACAGTCTCTGCTTTTCGTCAAAGAGATAATTAGTGTTGTCCAAGCAAGTTGTAGCGTCGTACTGTAGCATAGAAATGTAGTGTTGTGGCCTTGGTATCTGACTAAGTGGTTAGTGTTTCGGAGTTCAGGGACTCTCAGACCACAAAAGTGATCATAGTGTCTCGTCCAGTTGTCCACAGGGAGCGTAGATCCACGTCAGTTTTTTTCTGAGTGGTTTCATTAGTTTGTCAGCTGCAATGGAGGAATGTAACAAAGGGAAAGAGAGAGAGAAGAGAGGCTGCAAGAGAGTGAAGAGGGACAGAAGATTTGAGTGTAAAGGATGTAGTTTAGTCCCATCGGTAGTGTAGTGGTCCCCCATAGTCAGTTCAGCAAGGGCAGTAGGTGGGAGGAGGTTGTCGTCTTGTGATGCACACAATCAGTTTTTCTGCAAGAGACCAAGAGGCACAAGTGTGGGAATCGATCATGTGGAGCAGCTAATGTGAGGCCTTCATGTCTAGGCGGGAAGAATCGCACATTTAAAATTCAGATTCACAGCAGAGGCATAAAAAAATGAAAAGTATAAAATACAATACACAATATTGAATAACGGGAACTAAGTCACCACACGTTAGACAAAAATACACAAACTGTGCAAAAAATTAATTAAAATCACATCTCAGGAGAACAAATCACTTTACACTTTTAACCAGCAGGGAGAGCAAAAAAAACAGTCCATATACAGTACAACGGAAGCTCAACAACACTGGTCACTGTCAAACGCACAAAAAAGTCACAACTCTTAATACACAACTAAGATATTTTGCCATGCAGTGAGTTCAGAGGAGCAGCCGGTTGGACACACATACCATGCGCTGACATGCAGTGTGACAGTGGGTGTAGCCTAACCATCGTAAGAATCCATTAGAGGCAAAGAGGCCTGCCTCTCCCCATACATCCCTCCCTAGGAGAGAGAGAGAGAGAGAGAGAGAGAGAGAGAGAGAGAGTAGGAGTGTGTGATAGAGAAAGGAGAGAGAAACCAAAGGTGACATACATAGAGACAGCATACACAGCAAGAAGGGAGGCAAATACAGAAATAGAGGGGTTAAGTGTGAAAATCCAAAAGGAGAAAACGTGAAAAAGAAAGAAGAAGGGACAAAGACCAGCAAGAGAGAGAAGTGAAAAAAAGTGGAGGGAAATAAGTGCATCAGATGAGAAAGTGAAGAAGGGTTACAAGAGGGTTAGTTTCATGTTACGTTATGTTTCAGGTGGGAGAAAAGAACACCTGTGAGAAATTATGTGTAAGGCACAGATCAACCACAGTGCTTCAACAAGACATGCATCAACATGCCGTCTGTGGGTGTGTGTGTGTGTGTGAGATCATGTCCGTTCACACGGCCACATATTTAGCAGGAAGTCCTGAAATCTTGAACCTCCAAAGGTTCGTGTGTGTTTGTATTGCACAAGATTAACCAGTTGCATATTTCAAACAATTATTGTTCTTTCAGCTTGTTGATCATGTGCAATCAATATCTAATCAAAAACAAATTATTATTACTTTTAGTATTATTATTATTATTATTATTAATGAGCTTTATGACGGCAGACTTAACAGTGACGTTTCCTGAATGAACTGGAAGTTTTCTCACAGAGATGATGCAGAGGCCAACAGTGTTAGCAGATGATAAGATAACAGACAATAACATCCTGTGAAGGATTGCTCTACAGCAAGTGTGTTTTAATCACACCTTTGAAAGTCATGAGCCTGTTTGTTCTATTAGTCTTACACATTTTAGTTTTCTAGAAACTGTAAGTAAGTGAAGTATGTAGAAGAGTTTAGGTTAGGATCGAGGGAGTTATTCTCATTAAAGGCGACGTCATGCAGGGTCGTGTGTGTGGGAAGAGTGTGTGTGTTCATGTCGCCAGTTTTTACCTGTACTGCATGGTTGTCAGCAGGTTCGAGTGTGTTATCCAGAGTGTTCCTTCTCCCTCTCTGGTCCAGTGTGGAGTAGGCATCTGAAGAGGAAAAACATTTTTCTTTAACCAGCAAGTGTTTGTGTGTTTGTAATGCAAGGATCTCACAAAACTACTCATTTACAAGTTTAATTTGTTACACATGCAAATAACACAGCCTAGTGTGATATTAGCCAGTTGTGTCCATGTGCATATTTGGTGTTTTCACACTTGCCTGGTCCCATGTCATTCATTGGAATCATTTCCCGGTCCCCTTTGCCCCCTGTGTATTAAAAAGACACAAAGACATTGAGCATCGCTGTGCAATGATAAATGTTTTTGTTCACACAGTGAGGCAGTGATAACAGCCGGACCATCTACTGCCAAAGATAGAATAGTGTGTAGGTGTGTGAGTGTCTTGTTAAGAGTTTCAAGTGTCGGGCATGAGCCTACAACCCTACATGTGTAGTGGTTGAGGTTTAGAAACCTAAAAGAAACAGTGACAAAGATCTTAAAAGATAGTTAAACATTAACATGGTGACTGACAACTGGGATTATCTAAAATGCCCCACTGTGGTAAACCCTTACATATCTTGTACGCAAAGCAGGTTGAGACAAAAACGCATGAATTAATTGCAACTCCTATTTCATTCTTCAAACAGCCAGTATGAACCACAGCAAATAGAAAAAACAGCAGAATTGTGAGGAGTGCTGATTCTTTGAGACACTGCCACGGTTGAATTTGTAGAGTTTAAAGCAGAGCTCTGTGGAGCTTAAAGGGATAGTTTGGATTTTTTGAAGTGGGGTTATGTGAGGTTCTTATCCATAGTCCGTGTTTTACCTACAGTAGAAGTATATTACCTAACTACTGGAGGTAATACACGGACTGTAGATAAGTAGCTCATATAACCCCACTTCAAAAACATCCAAATTATCCCTTTAAGTAAAATGCTTGACTTGCGTAAGGCAAAGCCTCTGGAACCGGAACATTTCGATGTCCTATTTAACAAGCTGTTGCAAGTGCACACTCTATATTTTAATTAAATCAGAATGTAAAGCAATCAGAGTAGACCTGTGTGCAAAGTAAAAAGATAATGTGAAAAATGTGCTGTAAATAAGCAAAGTAAACAGTAAGACATGGTTTAACTTTCAGCGGTAGCTCAATACGCAATACAAACACTGAGCCTATTAATCAATACTTTAACTGGACCATTCAAGACATTGGACACTAAACACTTTAACAAATTGAACTCTGATATATTTGGCCGTACAGAGCAGCACACTTTACATGCATGTGTTTCCCTTTTGCCTCCCGACCTTTGTCTATGAGCGGCAGAGTGCTGTCCTCATATCCTCCGTTGGCCCTGGTGTTGTTGCTGGGAGGGTTTAGGTTGACCATGAAGTCCGTCTTCTTCCAGCCGTCCTTCTCCAAAGTGCGCCGCAGCTCCTTGTAGCCCCAAACTGTCTGCAGCACCATGCCTGCCCCACGCACCTCCCGGTCAGAACGATTACTGGTGATCACGGTAAACAGGGTAGGAAAGAGAGGTAATTCGAATTAAAATCAGACTTTAAAGGCAGGCATAATGAAGGCATATAATTCAGAACTGCAGTTCCAACTGGCGACAAACATGCAGGCAGGGACATAAAAATATCTCAGCTATCAGCCCTCACCCGTCCTTGTTAATGAGCACCAGTCTCTCGATTCCCTGTGAGGCCCTGAGGGTCTTGGCTGCTTCCATGCTGGAGCCAAGCACCTCATGGAGCGTGCTCAATACCGACACCACCGTCTCTTCTGACAGCGCTCGCACCGGCTGACTCTGACCGCCGCCAGGCAGGTTGGCCACCAAGTGAGGCACCGCATGTTTACCTAATAACACACAAATATAATCAGCGCTTTAAAATTCAAAACAAGCCATCCTCTCCATACAATAAATCCTTGTATGACAGTAGGCTTGGCTCAGACCCACAGAGCGCTCAAAATCTCACCTAGTAGATCTCTGTTGCGAGCGTCAATGGCCATGTTGCGGAGGGCTCCAGACATGGCGCGGACCACACGGTCGTTGCCATGGGCCAGCAGCTCAGTCATCATGGGTAGACCCTTCTCCTGGCGCAGCAAGGCACGGATGTATCGCCCATACTAAACAGACACACAATGTTTGTTTAGTTCTCTCTTTTTTTGTTTTCTATTTGTTTTGTTTTTTTAAATAGGGCACTAACTACTCTATCTTTGATAGACTAGTGTTTTGACACAGCCTAATCCAAATGCTTGATGATTCATGTAAAGGTTCTCCCTGATTAGACACACCACTGTTTTACAAGAGCCCTCTATCACTATTGTGTATAAACAAACCTTTGCCATTTTCCATGTGGTTTCCCCTTTGAAAGAGGAATCAATCATTTGTATCATCTAAATCTACTCATATATATTCTTAAAAAATGCACAGAGCACCGGTTTAGGTTAAGTTTGCATGATTCAGCCATACAGTGCATTGACAGCATTTTGTTGTAAATAATCCTGACAAGATTTATCTAAATTATGACACTGTATTTATAGTGAAAGTAGGTAAGTATGGCATTTCCCAAGGATACTTATTAAAGGGGCTCGCCAAGTGGTATTAAAACTCCCATTTGCCCCGATTATTCCATTGATTAATCTTGCAGCAGTCTTAACCTCTTAGCCAGAGGACTTAGAAAGTGTCATTTAAGACTAGACATGCCTCCTTTAACCCTTGAGAAGGTTATTTTTTTCCTCTGCCGTAATGTATGGAGCTTGGAGGTCAGTACATTGTCAAAGAAGTGGTAAGTTAGGTCATGGGCAAGACCCAAGAAGATGCAAGTAAGCACTTTGGTCAGGGATGTTTGCTAATGGTTTAGTTCATTCCCGAAATATCCTCAGATTTGAATGACTATAATCTTACAAGCTCCGTTTGTTTTGATGTAAGAGCTTTGTATAGGGCTATGTTCATGTTTGCCCAGATTACTCTACACTGTTTCCCAAACTAGAGTGTCCACACAGCACAGGGGGTGTCGGTGACATGGAACAGGATAATAATTGTATAGCTGCTCTCACAGTCCAGCGTCCGGCGCACAGGTTCTGAACGGCTCCAGCCGAGGCTTCCAGCACGGTGGGGTTCTTGGACTCCTTCAGCAGAGAGGTGTAGATGCGGACCACCTCTGGCTGGAACAGCAGCTCATAGCCTACAGGAAAGAAGAAGAGAGTGGGGAAATAGAAATGTTATGAACAAAATCAGTATATTTAGTTTTTATGTACTGCATGAGATATATATATATATATTCAAAAGGTGTCGACTGAGCCCATCGTTACCTTTAGCGGGCGTGGTCCTCTTTGGAATGTCTATTATGTCTGCAGCTGCATCTTCATCTTTTCTACCTGGAACCAAACACCAAAGCTTTAGAAACACACAGAAGCTACGTTCTACTGTTAGTAAATCTTCGGTTAGATGTGTGCTATGACCAAAAACAGAGATGCATGAGGCGTGCATGTTAGAACGGAGACAGTTAAACTGACCTGTTAGCTCAGCTACTCTATTACTTTCTACCACTACCAACAACAGCAGAAGCAAAGTGCAGTCATACAGAGGTAAAGCGCTTACCTTTGGAAAACCACTCATCTGTAGCCCAGCATGAAAAGGGGAAGAAAATAATGGAGGAGGGAGGAGAGGAGGAAGGGGTGAAGAGGGAGAAGAGAGAGACGGAACAGGAGGAAGAGAGAGCATTTACAGTGAGTAAGAGGAGAGCAGCCATAACTGAGCCACCTAGTTTAACACCTGCTTCCCAACAACAGCACTGCTGCCACCACACAGACATCAGCAATGTGGCATGCCAAGTGTAAAGGCCAAATAAAGCAAATATTAGGACACAGCAGCTCATGGATCTGTTTTATATATACACACAGACTGCTCTGTATGATGTCAGTATGATCATTTGTTGCTGTGGTTTATTTCTGTGTAACACACCTGAATATTATAAATACACAGGTAAGCATTTACCTAACCAATAAGATGATGAAGATGAAAATGTGTGCTATTTGACACATTTTGTATATTCTACACCTTTGAGTTTCACATCTCTGTCTTGCATAGCAATTACTTTGATCCAATCTTCTCTCTAATACAGAAGTGAGGATTTGTTGCTTTTCTCTGTTTCATGTCATTGTACACTGAATCTCTTTGGCTCTGGGAAATTGTGATGGGATTTTTTTCCACAATGTTTTAGGCATTTCATAAATTAAACGATTGTTATCAAAAAAGATAATTGGCAGATAAGTAATGAAAATAATCTCTGTTGCAGTCTCATTATCTTAATTCTTCATTTTGTTGTTATACTGTTAGCATGGATAGTTAAGCTTTTATAAACTGATCACATTGTTTCTATATTGCCTTATTATATCTAAGTCCAAAGAAAAAAATCAAAAAAATGATTATAACAACATGTTGAAAGCAGCTAAACAGTAGAAAAGAGGGTGTGTAGTTGTAAGCAAATCAATACTCTGAGTGAAACACAAACAGTGAGCAGCAGGAGAGAGGATGAGCTTCCTTGCAGTTGGGGAAATTGCTAACATTCCTGTGTGAGCGAGTGGTTTTGTTTGTGCAAGTGTGTGTGTGTGTGTGTGTGTGTGTGTGTGTGTGTGTGTGTGTGTGTGTGTGTGTGTGTGTGTGTGTGTGTGTGTGTGTGTGTGTGTGTGTGCGCGCGAGTATCAGTTCAGTGAGACACCATTGTCAACAGTGACATCACCGCTAATGTTCCTCCTTCTGACTGAACAAATACAGCCTCTCTCTCTTTCTCTCAATCTGAAACAGACCTTTGCCCTTGCGGGAGCTGAAGCAGCCGCCCTTCTGGCTGGAGGGGGCGGGGCCCTGGTTGAGGGGCGCGGCCTCCTGGAAGCGCTCACAGCCGGGGATTTCACGGTGCACCTGATAGGACAAGTTCCTCAGCAGACACACGCTGTTCTCTATCAACTGCAAAGATGGAGGGGAAAAAGAGAGGAGGGGCAAAAAAAAAAGGAAGAATTATTGAAATGCAAACTCTGCCAAGTCTCTCGCTGTAAGTACATCAATTCACCAACTCGCAAACTTAAACCCTCTTATTTTAGTTCATTTATTACATTTAGTTTAAAGAGCACTCGACTGCAGCATTTCTCTCTGTTACCATTGTTGCAGTCACAAGGGACAGTTTGGAGAGAGAAAAAAGTATCAAGCAGCATCAAAGTGTGAATTTTATTCCATGCATTACCCACAATGCAGCTCTACCGGCGACAGTGCTGTCGCAGATTCAGTTGTGTTGTGCTAAAAGCAGCACTCGCCTCAAGCAGAGATGAGGAGCAGACTTCAGAGGTCTGATAAACTCACTTCTTTCTGACTCCACACCCCCAGATTATTTTTATTTTCTAACTTTTAGTCTTTTCAGCCCCAGTGGACGCTGACTCAAGTGACTTCACTTGAGGCAATTTATCAGATTTTGCACAGCTTGCTCTTTAAAGTTGTTTGTATAATTTTTTTTCACACAGGCAGTAGACAGATGTGTATAATTGATGGAGCTCCACTTAAAAGTCAAATAAATCAGAGTTCCGCTTACCTTATTGTCGACTTCTTTAAAGTCAATCTGGGATTGGACAATGTACATGAGCGAATCGACCAATCCTGTGCACTCCCTCAGCTTCCTCCTCGCCTCACTTCGCTCTGAACTCACATTTCTTCGGACAAGTGGAAAGTTGAGAAGAGGGGAAACAAGAGTATAAAACAAAACGTGGATTAGCAGTGTGAAAGGTTGGAGACATAATTGAGGCATTTAAGAGGTTAAAGGGGACAGGAAAGAGACAATTTTAGTGACTACAAAAGGATTCCAGCACACAATGCTTGAACACTCCCCCAAGGGTTGTTTGAATGAAACTCCTGGTTTACAAAGAGAGTACAGTTTGGTGGGATCAAGTAACAGCTTTGGACCAATTCCTTCAGCTGCTCTCTGACTCAGTGCTACTTAAAAGATCTAACTGGACTGGGAGGATGGAAACCTGTGGAAACTGAGACCCACTAGTTTTTCTTTCACTGAAGTAGAAGACATGTAAAGAAAGTAACATGAGTGCGAAAACTCTGTAGAATGATATGCAGCCTCGGTCTTTTGTGCTGGCCTGTTTTTCCCAATGACAGACGCCCTCTCACACAATACAAGGACACATTCCCTTCCACAGCATGAGGCCCGGATTCCACTTCGCATCGCATTGTTCAGGAAGTTTATTTACTTGTTGTAGTCGGCAATAAAGGGAACGCATCTCAAAAAAGAGAAGCTTTAAATTTCATGTATTTATAAAAGTCTGGTGTTAAATGTGTGAAGTCACTGGCAGCAAATCCGCTATGTGCACAGGAAGGAAGTAAGAACTTTAAACAGAAAGCGAACACTTCAATCAGAGGAGGGTGGATTAATCAGTGTTAGACATTCTTTACCTGCAGGGCAGATAAAAACATTTTTCCAATTTAGTGACAGTTGCTCACAATGTCAGTCAGACTCGTTCCACCAGCTTGGTTCAGACTGAAATATCTCAACAACTAGCCGATAGATTGACTTGAAATTTAGTACAGATGGTATTGTCCAATTTAAATGTACCCTTCATTTTCCATCAATCATCATCATCATGATGGTCAAATTGGAATTAATCCAATCCTTTCATTTATGTCTAAATAATTGCAAAACTAATGACAGTCCCATCATCCTCAGCTGTATTTAGCATGTTAGCATGCTAACAAGCTGATGTAGGCATAATGAAGCTACACATAGTAGGTGTTAAAGTCTACCGTCAACTAAACTTCAGAGTCAAATTCAGATTGTTCTGGACTGACCTTAAACTCATCATGATTATCTGTTCATACAACACTTGTCAAACAAGGATCTCCTGCTGTCAATTTTAATATGCCTCTGAGAGCATGTTTACCCAGAGCAGTTCACTTTCTCTTCATTTGAACATGTAAGATCTACATATTGCCCATTTCAAACCTCTCTACACTGTATTGTATTCACAACATCAGGAGAGGTCTGTATTTACTACTATTACCATTTCCTTTCTTCTGCTCACCTGAACAGGTTAAGTTTTTATCCAAGTTACCAACTGCCATTTAGAACAGCAGTTGGTAACTTAAGACTGGAACTTTCCCATGTTCAAAGTGGTAACTTTAATAAAAAAAAAGTCAACTAAGCTAATGAATAATCAAGTTTCCTTCTCTGACTCGACACTGTTGGTCAAAGCTCAGTTTGATAGTAAATCATTATCATCAGTATCAATAAAGTGACAATATATAAGTTATATATACTGTATTTTTAATGACAGTGCAGATCTTCTACGCGTGTCTGGTCATACAGTCAATTGAGACGATACTGTCCAGATCATTTCTGTAAATACCAAACTTTTAAAGTCTAGATTACAAAGTTACTCACACACACTTTTCTAAACCTGCACATAAACACTGTAATTAACCGTGTGGTCAAGGGGAATGCATAGATAACAGACGGAACATACTGTTTACACTTGAAAAGTCAATGCCCCACTGTCCTCTGCCTGCCCCCTCCCTAAACCTCTGAAATCCCTTCTTTACCCTCTCCTGATCTCAGAGTTTCTGTGAGGCTGCACTTCTCTTCAATTCAGCCAGATCTTTTCTGTCATAAACAACAGACATTTAACACTGTCTTTTAATGAGCACTATATCAAAATGAATAAGAGATTCTGTTTATATGCTGCAGAGGTCAAGATTAAAGGCTTCTAATGTGAACAATAAAAACATGCCAACTTTTGAATACAGTGCATGGAGTGCTTGGTGCTCATTTATTTCAACTAAAAGTGTAGCTTTATAAAAGTAAACTTTTACTGTGGCTCTTGTATGAGTATTGTCCAAAAATAGAAAAGAAATCAGAAGAAGAGATCATGACACTTTTCTATCTGCTAGAAGGGATTATAAAAAGGTTTATAAATTGCAATAAGCTGTTTTGTAGAATGGGACATTTGGCATATGTAGTCTGACTTTATCATTATGCTGATTATTAGTGGAATAAAAGGCTAAACATTAGCATAGCTTCTTTCCTCTCTCTCTCTCTCTCTCTCTCCATCAATACCTCTCCAGGATGTTTTTTCCCCTCTCTTCTGCTCTGTTAACTGCTCCCACCGCTCTGTCAGTCTGTTAAGCTGTAATGTTTCCATTTTCCTCACTTGTATACCACCAACCCTTCCTCCTTCCATCTCCTTCATATCATCAGTAGCAGTCAAAAAGCTCTTCCTTCCATACCTCAGACAGCCTGCTGTGTTGGTGAGGGCGGTCTCCCACTCAAGATGTCTGGGCTTGCAGTTCTCCTCCCCTCCTCCTGCTCCGTTGGTCCCTCGCTCCCAGCCTGAATGAGGCACCATCACCTCGTCAGAGAGGGCGTGCAGTGCATGGTCCACGATCTCCATTTTCACAGAGTCGTGAGACGACAGGTTCCACAGCGTCCCTGCAAAAAGCATAAATATTAAATATGCAAAAATGTTGTATTCAGTTATGAAGCCTACTTACACTCTTACAAAATGTCAATTTAAATATAGGCTGATAAAAATAAACTTATATCAATGAATTCAAAAAAATAATTCTATAATACTTTCACACAACTAAGATGCTGTAGAGACATAGAAACATCAAAATCTTACAGGTGAGGCTAAGACTATAAATAAGAGTGGCAATTCTATAGTACAGATTAAGTATGTTTTATGTCTCAGGATTAACAAGCTACTTAAAATGTCATACACTTGGAAAAAACACAAAAAGTTATACAAGACCCATTTCCATTGACTGGATTGGTCAGCTGATGCGCCGTGCTGTTGCATGTGGTCTCTAACCTGTGATGGTGTCTGTGAGGTCCTGGTCGCGGGTCTTCCTCAGCAGCCTGACGAGAGCAGGCACTCCGTCACAGTTCTTGATGGCGATCTTGTTGTCTTGATCTTTGCCGTACGAGATGTTCTTTAGCGCTCCACAGGCTGCATAGTGAACCTATAACAAGGAAGCAATAACAGCTTATTGAGATATTAGTCATGAGAGCACTGCTCTCAAATATGTGGACAGATTTTAAAAGGCAAATTACATGGGTCTTTGTGTAACTACTTATGCAAGTCATTTTCTATAATTAATGATTAGTTGGCCACAATTCTGCCATATTTTCACTATAAAGCAATATTAAGCAAACATTATATAATAAACATTGCATGTCATTTTTGTTTCATAAAACACTATTACACATTTGTACTGTAAATGAAAAAATGTTGAGCATGTTTGCATGATCTCATAAAGCTTTTCACACAACATACCGCACACACAGACCAAGTGTGTCAAGTCTTAAGAACCACTTAAAAACAAAAGAGTTTGCAGTTGCTGTTTGACCCATTTCTCCAGAGAGTAAGTCATCCCACACAAACTCAGACTTCAAACTTGTCCCAGGCCGTACAGAATGAAATGTGAAATTAAGATGTTTCTTTGCCTCGAGAGTGGAATGCATGATGTGGTTTGTCTGGTAATGCCTATACAAAGATCAGCAAAACCTTGCCACAGCTTGTGCTAAATGAAAGGGGATCATAGAAAAACCACAGAATGTTTTGGCCGAAACCATATTTAGCACAAATGTTGACCTACAGGATTTGACCAAGAGTAGTCAAAGATTTAGTGCTTATTTCGATTTTACTTTCTACTCGGTATGAGAGCTGAGTCTGAAGTTCACCTTGTCTCAGGACAATTAGCTGTTTCACGATTACATAAGAAATACACTACATCCTTTAAGCCTTAGTTTTACCCCACCTACTCCAACCATAACACGACAGCGAGTAAGGAATGAACAAAAGCCATAAAAAAAAAAAAAAGATCAGCAATCTTACCTCTTTGTTTGGGATGTCAAGCATAGAGACCAGTGCTGGGATGCCTTTCAGTCGACGCACATCACATTTCACCTGGAAAACAAAAGGATTGACTTATCAATTTATGTGGATGGGTGCCCAAATGTCTAGTTTACTGCTTTTTTACACAGTCCAGCAAAATCCAAATTATGTCAACATCAATATATTAAAGTAAAAAGATGACATGATGTACAAACAAAGCAAAAAGAGAGCAAGCACACGACACAGGGTAGCGTATTGACCCTCAGTGAAGAATAAATATCCTGGAAAATCGTTATGAAGGAAAAGAAAGAAAAAACATGGCTGTCCAAATGCATAAAGGAAGTTCCACCATGACGGCTTAGCGTGCTTTCGGTGCCATCAACAGTAAAAGGCTGTAATTTCAAACTATGAAAACTCAATCTGAATGTAATTTTTCTTGTCACTTACAATTCAAATGTTGCTATGTCAACAACTTGAGACACCAAAAACAGCTGCAATTGATGTAAAGACGGGAGGCCAATGTAGAGTGTAAGCTGGAGCTTAAAACTACAGTGAGCTTGTTTTAATGTTCCTGAAGTAGTATTTAACAAGTTGTTGCTCATGGTCTATTGTTGAGCCTGCTGTCCGATAAAACTGAACATTGCTGCAGAACAAACAAACAGTCTTCATCTTCCAGCCATCTGCGGCTCCATTTTTTTTCTCTCCTTACATTCAGTTTATAGTACAACTGCACAAAGTAGCACTTCGAATCGCTGCGAATCCCTATTTTTAAATCAAGATTTGAATCAACATTGTTGATAAAAACAGTACGTCATCTTATTTCAATTAACATTATTGGAATGGTCACTGGACAAAACCAACCGGGGTCTCCGTAATTACGTTCAGTATAAGCATAAAAGTTGCAGTTTAAAACATGTCGTATGACGTTTGGGGTTTTAGTGGGAAGTATTGTCGCTGCAAATGGGAGGTTGTGCTTTTATTTGTGTTGGGTAATTCTTGTGATGTGTCCTGTTTCGCTTCGTCGGAGCCTCATTCATATTCATATTTCATATATACTCTCTATTCTTCTGTGCCGTAGTGTTCTCTCTCTCCATGCTTTGAGTTTCATCCAAATTAATTTATTAATGTAAATAAACATTTTTAATAAAGACAAAGAGAGTCTGCCCAGCTTTAGACAGACTTCCTGTTCCCCCCCCCTTGTTTATTTAGCTGTGCTTTATTTGTAAAATCTATCTATGGTTCAAGTGCAATGCCACATGATTAAATAACCAGCCCGCTGACTTAAATTTTCTACTAAAACATTTTGACAGTTCAACATTTGGAGCAAGTTCCAATTAAAAAACCACTCCATATTTAATATTTAGAGATCATAAAAAAGGTTTCCACGATTTACTCCCTGAATTAAGTTTTGCACCCTTCCAACTGCTCCTTATCTTATCTTGACTCCCACTCTGCTAGAATTATAACTTTCTGTCTGTCTGTCTGTCTGTCTCCGCTATATCCGTCATCATAAATGGCTCATTTATTGTGCATGTCTTACTTTATCATTCTTGTAGGTGAGATGCTGCAGGTATGCAGCTGCGTTGCTCCTGACCGGGTCCAGCCTGTAGTTCAGCATGGCGATGACCTCAGGCAGCTCTGGTTGACGCCAGCCACTGGGCCCGGGACCAGGACCTTTCCTTAAAGTGCTGTCCAATGAAGCCATGCTGCCTCTTTCCCCCTGGGCCAGCGGAGCTCCTCCCCAAAAGTACATGTCCCCTGGGCCGCTCATGTCACCATCCAAGGTGCCCTCATAACTCCTGGGGAGGGATCAGAAGAATATATGTGAATGTAAACTCATTTTTGGACAACAAACAAACATCCATCAATACAAACAGAGAGGAAAGGGGGGGAAACAGAGTTTGCCCTTTAGGTCAGTGGTGCAGTGGTGATTTAAAAACATCCATCCATCCATTTTCCGTAACCTGCTTATCCAGTTAAGGGTCGCAGGGGTGCCGGAGCCTATCTCAGCTGTCAATGGGCGAAGGCAGGGTACACCCTGGACAGTTCGCCAGTCTGTCGCAGGGCTGACATATAGAGACAAACAACCATTCACACTGGGCAATTTAGAGTCTTCAATGCACCTAAGCTGCATGTCTTTGGACTGTGGGAGGAAGCCGGAGAACCCGGAGAGAACCCACACTGACACGGGGAGAACATGCAAACTCCACACAGAAGGTTGTACACCACCGTGCAGCCCCGATTTAAAAACAATATTCAATATATTTTTCCATGTACTTATTTTCTCTAAAAAATAAATGATTGTAATAGGAACATTGTTATTTGCTCTATTAGAGTACATACATGTAAAACATACATCTAGACGTAACTCATCCCTGAAACAGACGAGTCACTACAAAAACACACAACTAACCCAGTCCTGCGTGGGGGCCCGTGGGGGAATCCATGGTTGCGGGGCACGGTGCTGTAGTGCATTGGGTGTCCCATGCCATAGTCTGGCTCATCATAGCCCATGCTGCGCTGATCATCCTCCAGACCGTACGGCTCTGGGACAAACCTCTGGATGGCGGACAGCTCCATGGCACTCCCCATACGCCCAACCTACACAGGGACAGGATTTCCAAAATAAAAGAGGCCTCAAGCCAAATGCTGTGGTGAACTCATCTTGTTTATGTGTGCACTCTTGCAATCATATTCAATTCTAAACATTAAGGTGGAAGGAAAAGACCAAATTCAGCCAGTCAATCTTGGGAGTGTCAGCAGACCAAGTTAAAACTGTGTTAAAACTGACGCAATGATTGTTGAAGGTACCTGTGGCTGAGCAGCATAGTGGTCCAGCTGGCCCCTGCTGTGGGCTCTGTAGCTTGGATCCAGAGTTCTGTAACCATCTTGATGGACTGGTCTGGAGAGGGGAGGGACAGGGAAGTGAGGTAAATATTTAGCCAGATCATCCATTAAATTGTACAGTTAATGTTTACCCTGTCTACATGAGCTTCAACAAAAACTCTACCTGTAGCGATCGTCCATGCGAGCTCCCCTGCTAAGGCTTGTGTAGGCATCAGATGGAGGCCCAGTTCGGTAGTCGTCGTAAGCCCCGGCCGGCGGTCCGTAGTGGTAGTTGCGGGGAACAGTGTGAGTGGGGTAGTCCATGGGCACGC
Source organism: Anoplopoma fimbria (assembly GCF_027596085.1). NCBI lineage: Eukaryota > Metazoa > Chordata > Actinopteri > Perciformes > Anoplopomatidae > Anoplopoma > Anoplopoma fimbria. Next base: position 14,706,485 of record NC_072457.1, read on the forward strand.
CACCTCCGGGTCCCTGTCTGTAGACCATAGGTGCATTGTAGCCCCCCATGCCTGTCACCGAACCCCCACCATCCAGGGAAAGTGTGTCCGACACCGATGGGATGACTGTGCGAGTGGTGGTGGTCTTCACTACTTTCTTTACCTTAACAAGCAAAAGAAGGGAGGCAGGAGACAAGATTCAACAGTTAATATTTAATAACTTAAAATGATGTCACTAGCAAGACACATTTTCAAGTTAATCCACAGATACAATCTAAAAGGAAATGTCCCAAACAATCCTAAATCTGACAAGCTACAAATGTACACAACACAAAACTGTCATGTAGCGCTGCACACATCGCAAACTGAATTCTTGAATTCAATTAACTCATGTTACCGTGGTTTCTGTGCGCCGTGTGGTCCCATCTTCACCGGTCTCAACAGAGATAACGGGTAGCGCCACCTGGGGATCTTCCTCCACCGTGTATGACTCCTGCACCATCTGACCAGGCTCCATCCTGAACTGCACACACATTTCAGAGAAATATAGGTGTCACATGGGATATCCTTAGTGTTAACCATCTTATAAGTTAAAGAGCTGATCGCTCCTGAAGCTGCTTACATGATGTGTCCCGTTGATGTAACCCTCGTTCAGTGTCAGCCTCTCTATGTCTGCATCACAAGAAATGCGTCCGTTCTGCAGGGAGGACAAAATACATTTGAGGGGATCCAACACACACAAACAAACACACATCGACACACATCGACTTCCATTTGAATTTTAATGGCGCCCAACTTTATCTTGTAAAGTTCAGGAACTTAAATGATATGTTCACACTGCAAGCAACAAAAGCAATAAAAACGCCGAGCGTGGTCGACTACGGTGTGATAGAGTTGCTGCTGAAGTGTTTCTCAAGCGTTTGTTGACGTAGTTATGTGGATAAATAGCGGTGGGAACTGGCTAACAGCAAGAATATGTTTATATTCAACTTTTTTGACGTAACAGAAAAGGAATTGTGTGGGGAGAGACAGGGATCATATGAAACATGTGATTGGTTGCAGTTCACCATGTCACGGCTGAACTTTGATTTGTAGCGTGTCATGCCCGTCACACAACAAGTGGTTTCATTTCACCGGCTTCCCCTGAAAATGGTTTATAGCCGGTTGATTTGTTGCTGGAAGTGTGAACATGAGATAAGTTGCATTTCTGCTGCAGCAAAGCTTCATTTTTTGTATTGTGTTGCATTACAACGATGCAACAAGCTAATGACAGCCCACAAAACAAGTCGGTGAAAGTTCAATGCTTGGTTTGTAGTTTGCTGTGTGTTTAAGGCAAAATATGGGCTGTGATGGATGTGATGTTTTTGGACCACAAACCTCACATCAGTCTCACACTCTTATGGGAGGACAGCATTCATTTATGATTAAGTTTGAGAGAGTAGGACAAAAAAAAACCACTTTTCAAAATTCTATGTACATTAAGATAAGGTGACACATTAAAGTACACATTATAAATAAATTAACATCAATAAAACAAAAAACATAACATCAGAAATAATTAAATCAAAGAACAAGGTCTTATCAGAAGACAATAAGTTTAATAATTAAAACGGTAAAATAACGATAAACCCCTACAATATGTAGTAAACTGAAATTGTGGAAACATAATAAAGTTGTAGTGTATTATTGGTAATCAACCTCCCTTTTAAGTGAATGTTTTCAACCAGACGTGAGCCTGCACAAAAGTGGTGCAGACAGCTGCATCAAATAATTGAGACGTGCAAGTGAATAGCACAACTTGACATGCTTGTAGTCTAGACAATGGGTAAGAATGAAACAACATGAAGTCCAAAGGTATGTAAACATCATGAACACAGAGAAAGGCTTTCAGGTAAACACTCTTCACCCTTAAAACACAAACAACTGAACATATCACACATCCAACAAACTTATGAAGGAACTGTGAAAATGCGATTAAATGCTGAAATAATTAGTAATGAAATGAATAATGATCCACAAAGAGACGACCAAAGAGACAAATTTCTTTCTCTTATGAGTCGACATCGCCAGCATTGCCTAACTAGGATTGGTGATGGGCGTGGTGCACATCTCATTCCAGCCACAGGGGGAGCTATTTGCATCTCCACTACAATGGGGGTTAAGGGGGGACAGCCAAGAGGGGAAGGTTTCCCAACAGTGATTCAGAGATGGGAAACATTTGTCTCATGCTGACAGAAATGTTGTATTCTAAATAAAAAGCTGGAAATAATACTTGCGGGAGGGGCAATGACAACCTTTATGAGTGCCACTCTGCCCAGATCAAATACAAAATATTTAGTTGAAGCAAATGAACCTTCTCGTTAGTTCAGATAAGGACTCCATCAGAGAGAATAGTAGAAAGTGCTGGGTAGATGTGAGCATGTGGGAACCTGTCACTAAAGACTGAGGTCAGGTTTGCGCTGCCTGGGAGAATGGCAGGGGCATGCCGAAGCCTTTGGGCTATGTAAACACACACACCAGAGATAAGAACCAGCACAGCCTACATTTCTGTTCTGTTCTCACTGAAACACACACTCACTACCGATATTTCTGCCCCTTATCTGCCACTAGAAATACCTGAGACTGGGATGTGTCCTGGAAAATGCGTGCCCACATGCAGGAGCGACAAACGAAAGAAGGAAAGTGAGCAAATGGGAGAGCCCAGTTGTTTCAAAGGTTACCTCAGGAACAAAAGTAAGTATGTCCGTGTGTGTATGCTGGTTTACTCACGCGAGCGTGAGTAAATGACGTGAGCGTGTCAATAAGGCAGCAAAAAAAAAAAAAAAAAAAAACGAGCAAGAGTTGGAAGGTGTGCCTACGTGTCTGCCTGTGAGGTAAACTCAGAGCATGAAGTCACTCTGCAGTCCCTCTACCAGGACTCATAGATGATAAAGAGGGTGTGTAAGACCAGACTCAGTAATCAAGATGTTTACCAAGAATTCACAGCGGATGACACAGGACTGGACTGTCCGGACTAATGAACTTTGCCCCACTGAAAAAGCAGAAGAGGGACGACTTCCTTATAACAAAAATATAAATGCAACACATTATAAATAAACCAGCTGGCTGACATACTGCAGATGTGTAAACTCTTGACAATGGTCCAGAAAAAGCACAATATTGCAATAAACTTTATGTCAAGCAACACGTTGCTCTGCACGCAAACTCCAATGGACAAGTCAAGACAAACATGATGGTGGAGGGATACGATGACGATGGGAGGACTTTTAGTTTGAATGGGACATGAACTGTTACTGAGGAACCAATGGAGGATGGGGAAAATGAGCAGAAGTTGCAAATTACCTCCTCAGGAAGGCTGTTTAGGAAGGTGCTTCAGTTACTTTTTTACCACCGAAAAATTCAAGCGCACTTCAAGACTCCAGCCCGACAAAAACCTACCGAGGAGGTATTTTTTTACCCCAGAGATTTGGGTTTTGATTCTGCTATCATCCAGCCAGTCCACACAGATGGGATGGGGGTTACCATGGAGATGACATTGGATGAACTCGCTCGGATCAAGGGTGAATCCGAAGGGACTTCTCGATGGAAAATGAGCGTGAGGTTGGGTGGTAAGTAGGGGGGAGCGGGGTTTTTAATCCGCGTTACCTGCATGTTGGGGAGGGGGCGGGGCAGGGTGCCGGCACACGACCTCCGCTCCTCCTCCAGAGCGCGGCTCAGCATCTCAAACTGCCTTTCCTGCTCCCGCACGGAGGCCAGCAGGGAGGCCGTACTCGCACACTGCTCCATTCACTCGCTGGGAGCAGAGCACAGCACAGCACAGGACAGGACAGGACAGGACAGGACAAGGTCAACACCAGAGAGTAGAGGAGATTCAACCAACACCGGGATTCAATCAAAGTACTGACATACAGCGAGGCTGATCCACCCATGTACATAGATATAAAGACAGAAGGGCCCTGGCACCGTGCACATCTGGGAATGCACACACTGAAGTGCTAAAGAAGATGAAATTCAGAGGTGAAAGGCAGAAGTAGCTGACGCAGAAGCGTAAAGCAAGGGAAGATAAAGAGGCGAGCGAGAGAGAGAGAACTGGGGCGATAAAGAGGCAGGTGCAGAGAATATGTGAGAACAGACAGAACAAGAGCAAGAAACAGTGAGGACGAACAGCGGCGACAAAGAGAGAGATCACTATTTGAGAATTCATCTACAAAAGTGATTATTCAGTTCAAATTCAAGCTGGGACCAGCATCAGCTGAGCAGAGAATTGAAGAGAACTGCCAGCAAGTTATTCAGCGCGTTTCCTCACCTTCTGCTATGCAAGGTTAAAAATAGAGAGAAAGTGAGATACATGGAGAGAGACAATTACAGCCTGTTTCAGCGTGTGAAACTCGTTAGCACTCCTTCACTCCAAGGATGCAAGGAAAGTGAGGAAGGAGAAGGGAGACAAGTGTGAATCCTCCAGAGTTTTGGAGAGACTGCATCACATAATGAAGTTACACAAAATTTGAAAATCCAGAGGTGTTGCGAATTAAGATGCGTGTTCTACACTGGGGGAGAAAACATGGCACGCCTCGTTTTCCCAGCCTTCTACTATACTTACAGTACTGTGCAAGTTAGAATGGATGCAATTTCATTTCCCTCACACCATCTATGATAAGCACAGTTTCTTTATAGCCTGCTTGCTATCATCGAGACAAAATGAAAGTCGTAAACCAGATTCAAAATTGCAAGAAAAGTCATACAAAATGGAGCTGGTCAATGAATTATTATGCATTGGACAACAATCAATGATCCACTGTAACCAAAACAAGAAGCTGTCTAAGGTACAACATCCATGGGCCGCTGCACAAAAATAATTCTTTCCTCTTTGCTTTGAATACAATTCAGTGCTTTAGGGCTTAACTTTACCCCCAAGGCAAATTCCACCTGGTTGACAAACTAAGGTGACCTCAGACAACAATTCACATTTGTTAATCTTTACTGTGCTCGCCGACACACTTACTTTACTTTAACAGAGTGAGCTTAATGATTATTCAGATGTAAAGTGTTGGACTGACACCACACATTTCAAGGGAACTCAACATACTACAACATACATTTCAAGACAAGAAACTGATCTACATGACCATTAACTATGGAAGCATTGAATCATGAACCATTGTGCAGCAATAGAGACTAGTGCTTTCACAGAATTATGATGCAAAACTTCAAAGAAAACAAGTAGAAAAGTTGTTTTTTTAAATTCTCAACAGCCTGGACTTTTGGAAGAAAAAGCAGCTAGAACACACGCCACAGATGACCTAAACCAGAATTACAGAGGCATGATAATAAGTCACTAATACGTCACTCCAGCCTGAAGTAAAACAATGACAAAGTCCCTTTTCTCTGACTTCCTCAGCAGGGACGCACGCTGGTGAGGGATGAATGAGGAATCTGGGGAAGCTCAATTCAACAGTGTCTGTGCATGAACGGGATGACATGAGCGTGTCTCATCTCCAAACCAGGGCTAAAAACATTTTCTACTTCAAAGTTCAGACTCATGTAGATCAAATCTGCTCTCCATCTGCACACACTGGACTGGCTGAGTGAACAAAGACTCCTGTATGGAGTTTGAGTGTGCACAAATGCCAGCACGGGTGTGTGCACACATCTGTGTGACGGCTAGTGATTGTGTATGTGGGTCAGAGACTAAATAAGGGGGCAGGTGTGCCTGGCTGACGTCGGTTATATCCTTGAATACTCAAACAGAGCTGTGGCAAGTTTGGGTGAAGGTAATGCTGCCTTGTTTCTTTGTGTGTTGTGGAGGGGAGAACACATTTGTGGATAGAAACACACATGAGCCGCACAAACACACACACCACCACCATTGTCATACATTCCACAGTGAGATTTGGCATGTCATATCCTGTCTCAGCTGTTGGAAGCTGTCCTAATAAGGGAGCCCTTCACTCGCTCATTGTGCATCTCCTCCATCTCTCACACCAACTTGTTTTCTTCCCTGACAAACACTTCAATCCTGGAAAGACAGAGTGGGGCCCCATTACTTTCTCTGACCCGACCAGGGCGTCAGACCACAAACCAACAAAGTGCTTCTTTAGTGGATAATGTTCACAAATTGAGAGATAGTTTTGAACGATCTTAAGTGGGTAAACGTAGTCCCCTGTGTAAAGAATACATTAACAACTTGAATTGAAACATTGACTTCACTCAACAGCGACAGATCTCTTCGCTGAGATCCCAAATTCATAAAAGAAAAGAAAACAGAGAACTAGATGTGGCAGCTACTAATATACGTTTATGTCATGGAGGATGCCTATAGCAGCCGTCAAGTTTTATATAACAGGGACCAGGATTTCAACTTGGCAAAAAGAGAACTGACAGCATACGTCAGATAAGTCGACATACCACAGTGGGGGTTATTCTTTGTGGCTCTGTCAAAACATCAACGCTTCTTTGAGAGCATAGAGGAGGACGGCCTCTTGGGCATCAGACAGACAGACAGACAGACAGACAGACAGACAGACACAAACTCTACAGCTACACGAGTCCCACCACTTACATTCTTGTGGAAGGGTGTAGTTGCTTGTGAGAGAGTTTTAAATGGCTTTAGCCACTTAGAGCCTGGGCATTAGGTATTAATCTATTGTAAGGCCATTAGCAGCTACGCTAAATCGTATTTGCTAATGGGATAGCCCTAGAGTTACACTGCTAAGCCACTTGCCACTCTGAGCCAACACAGAAGTACACACAGTATCAGTGTCCACTACTCACTGAAAACTTTGTGAAGTACGAACTCACAGCCAGTGTTTCTGTCTGTCACCCAGAGCCCACTGAGTATTGTGACTGCTGTGTGTTCCCTCATTATCATATGCTATCGTTGCTATTTCAGCGACTTGGTCACTTCGTGGTTGTGGCAGGCTGACATGCATTCTGTTCCAGCACACACACACACACACACACACACACACACACACACACACACACACACACACACACACACACACACACACACACACACACACACACACACACACACACACACACACACACACACACACACACACACACACACACACAAAGCTGAGGTGAAGCTATGGTAAAATGCTGTTGTGGCTTGGCCAAGTGCTCTGCTGACTCAGCCTCATTTGAATGGTCACACAGAGATTTGGCCTCTATGTGTGTGTGTGTTGTGTGTGTTAGCATTGGCCCCCATCCAATTACTACCGCCTTTGCCGTCCTGACTTGAAACCCCCCTCCTGTGGCCGGCAGTGTGGTAGATGCAGAGAGAGTGCACATGCACACACGCCCACCCACCACACAGACTTATCGGGAACCTCTGCAAGGCCAGCTGTCTAATCTACAGGACACCAATTTACTATTCTGAGTGAGGAAGGAGACGTGCATGAAACCAGCCAAAAAAATCAGTTCAACTATACGTTCAACCAGATGGAGCTAAAATATAATGAGAGGCTGGATATCATCTGGGTTCTTTCTTAAATGCAGCATTATAGTTAGGTGATACAAATGAGGTTCTGGCAGAGTGATATAAACAATAAATGCTTCTACCTTCTTGGCCATCACGGCCACACTCCAAAATTATTTCTCCTCAGAAACATCCAAATAGTGACATCTTCAAATTGCCTGATTTATCAAGTCAACAGGCCAAAATATTAAATTTACTACGATACGAACAGACAAAATAGAAGCAAAACCCTCAGAAATGCTAGAGCCAGAACATGTTGGGTATTTTTACTTGCTTAATAACTAAAATCATTTATAATCAAATATGCTGTTTATTGTTCAGCTGATTCTACTTACTGCTTTTCTGTGTGAAATGAACAATGAATTACATCATCTGCTCGGCCAGTACCGGACTAATTCCATTAGTCATTTTCCTCTAGCAGACTTTTACAAAAGGGTGGAGGCCCATTTTCACACAACAAATGCATAAATTTAACTATTGTGGCTATTGATCTGGTCATAATCTAACAACTAAATTGATCACAAGACAAAATGTATCAGTATCCGGCTGGCTCTACCTGGCTTGGGAACCGGAAGGTGGCGGGTTCAAGTCCCTGGACAAAATAATGTACAAAATAATGTAAAAGTGTTGTCTGGAAGCAGATGAGGTGCCACTTCCCCTACTGGGCACGTCTCTGTACCCCTAAGCTGCTCCCCAACGCTGTATAGTAGCTGCCCACTGCTCCCAACACTAGTATTGGTTTAATGCAGAGGTATGCGATGTAATATGTGTGCCAATGTACAATTGGTGGATTTACATCTTAAATAATGATACTGAGTCAAGCATATTAAAAGGACTATGAGATATGGTCGAAATCAGTGTCATCATTTAATGTATATTTCCAAATTGATACACTAGTTTATGAAAATATGGCAAATGTAACCAAAGTTAATCAAAAGCCAACATAGAAAATAATCAAAATGATGTGTAATCACATTATTGCACAGAAATGGTCAGCAGACAAAACTCCCTACACATGTAAAACGTAATAACTTATTTTCTTTGTTTATGACTATATGTCATAAACTCACATTACTATCATATGAAACACTTGAAGTCAACAATAGTTGGTGTATATCATAGCCCCAGCTGTAAGAAATACATATTTAATTTAGTCAAGGTACGCCAGCTCTACATTTAGGCAACTACATAATTTCTTTTCTTCAATTCAACCTCATTCGATCGTGTAAAAAATTAGATGTTTACTCATCACAATCACAAAACACTGAAGCAGTTTAGTCATACTACTTTTAAAATTTCAAAACACGTCTTCAAACTTGACAGATATTTAACATTCCTGGTCAATCGCTTTATAAAAATGATTTACCAGTGGTGACTTGCAATCACAGTGTGACTACCACTTAACAAGGAAGTGGGTTAAATTGCTGCAGTGAGGTCCATAAAAGTGGTAAATGGCGCTCAAATCTTTCCAAGAAGTTAACAACCAGCACTGAGGGAGGGTTCTGTGCGACAGTTTTCCTTCACGGATTTAGAAATCTGAACACTTTGATTGTGCCATGTGTATACTAGCTCACATGTCACACGTCCTTCACCACATAGAAATCACGCTGACGTGCACACCATTCAAATAAAAACACAGACTGTAGGTGTAACCATTGGAAGAAGAGAGCGGAAGTGAGATAAATGGGGAGGGCGAGAGAGAACAGACAGGGAGGAGGAGCAAATATAAGAAAACCCGAGCTCCTGTGTGTCAGAGGGACACACCCGTGGTGTGCTCTGAAAGCCCGTCATTACAGAGGCTCACAAATGATAGCCCTGGTTAAAACAACTGGCTGAGCAGCAAGACTTCAGCCCCCACAGACAAAATGGCTCGGAACGAATTCTAGGCAGCAAAAAAAACTGTCCAACTTGAGATTTGTGCCCCTCCTTACAGAAGGAACATTTCTGAGAAAACTGCATGTCCACACTTGCTCCCAATCTTTTCCAACTCTGTTCCAGCAGGCCAAAGCAGACATGCCCCAGGGCCTTCAGAGGGAATATGACAGGCATGTCCATGCTGCACTAAAACTCAAAGATAAGCTGACTACACAAACTCAAACTCCACCACTCACAGTTACTTTAGACGAGCTGTCATACATATCTCAGGCTGGTCTGTATGTTGTTATGGTGGAACGTCACACACACAGAAACAAATGAAGACGAAGGACTGCAAACTAAAAGCAGCAAGCTTACTCCAAGAGTGATCTGAACAGGCAGATATACTCCGGGCCCTCTGTGTAATCCAGCACCCCGCTCACACTGAAGAACTGGTAAATTGAGAAGGTGTGAGTATCAAAGGGACTGAATAATGAGGCAACAATGCAACATGCCCTGCCACCGTACCACACCCACACAACAGGTTATTGCCCCCTCCCACTGCTCCACCTCCACCCCTCCTGTCTCCATCCTCTCTACCTGGCAGACCACATCAAAAGACAGCTGCTTCTTCACAGTAGACTTTCAACATGCAAAAAAAAATAATTCAAAATGACACACAATACAAGTCAAGCGTAGTCACCTGAACGCACCGTGCTGCTTCACTGTCCCGCAGGGAGTGGGCGTCTCAGGTGCGACTGATAAGTAAGCCCAGACTGGACTTTGACTCCTAACTTGCGGTCTGACCGGTCACTTCCGGGTCCTCTCACCTGTCCTGAACACCTTTATAACTCGGGACAAAAACCTCACCGTTTGCTGCTATAACGTCACACCTCCTACAAACCAGCCCACTCATGTATTAAACTGTGTTAACAACACTTTGTCTCGACATCAGCCTGCTGTGACTGCGTGTATAAGTTGTGTTTACTTTTCCCGACTCTGTGAATAAGTTATCCATCATGCTAACCACATGAATACACCTATGCTAGCTCGGTTAGCTCGTGCCGTCGTAGCTATCCCGCTAACTGCGTTTACAATAAACCAAGTTCTCCACAACACGAGGTCTCCCGCGTGTCCCCACCGACAACACGTGCACACCGGCTGTGCCGAGCGCGAGACGCCGGGACACGCGCCATTACCGATTCTGGAGAGTGCTCGTCTTGTTTTTCAGAAGTCCATAAGTGTCGGAGGTGGATTCAGGGCCTAGCCGAGGGCTGCTGCTGCTGCTGATCCGGACCTCGACCCGCAGCCCGGACGAGGAGAGAGCTGAGACGAGACGACGCTTCACCGCCGCATAAATGTGATGCGCACCGCGGGGGAGAGGGCGCGATGAAGGAAAGACGGAGAGAAAACACCCACCTATGCAGTTTGCTATCCTCCTCGCCTCGGCTTGTTGTTCACTTGTCGCTGCTCTTCCTCTCCGCTGGGGGGAGGAGGAGGAGGAGGAGGGGGAGCAGCATGGGAGAGAGGGATAGCACGGGGGCGTGTTTTTACATGAAGCGTTGACATGTACTTTTTCATAATTCACAAACTAGTTTTTGTCTGATAGCTATTGTTAATAGGCAACAGTACAAAACAGTGCAATTGCATTTATTGACGTTTGCATGCGGCTTTTGATGGGGAAAATACGTTTAATTCAATTTCCCTCACATAATTATGAGATACTAAGTCATTATATTGAGATACGAACTCGAAATGATGAGATACTAAGTCATATATATGGGATAATAAGTCATTATTTTGAGATACGAAGTCAAAATTATGAGATACTAACTCAAAATTATGAGATACTAAGTCATTATATTGAGATACTAACTCAAAATTATGAGATACTAAGTCATTATATTGAGATACTAACTCAAAATTATGAGATACTAAGTCATATATATGGGATAATAAGTCATTATTTTGAGATACAAAGTCAAAATTATGAGATTCTAAGTCATTATATTGAGATACTAACTCGAAATGATGAGATACTAAGTCATATATATGGGATAATAAGTCATTATTTTAAGATACTTAGTCATAATTAAGAGATACTAAGTCATTATTTTGAGATACGAAGTCAAAATTAAGTCAAAATTATTGAGATACTAACTCAAAATTATGAGATACTAAGTCATTATATTGAGATACTAACTCAAAATTATGAGATACTAAGTCATATATATGGGATAATAAGTCATTATTTTGAGATACTTAGTCAGAATTATGAGATTCTAAGTCATTATATTGAGATACTAACTCGAAATGATGAGATACTAAGTCATATATATGGGATAATAAGTAATTATTTTCATTATTTTGAGATAAGTCATTATTTTGAGATACGAAGTCAAAATTATAATTATGAGATTCTAAGTCATTATATTGAGATACTAACTCAAAATTATGAGATACTAAGTCATATATAAGTCATATATATGGGATAATAAGTGAGATACTAACATTATATTGAGATACTAACTATAATATGATGGGATAATAAGTCATTATTTTGAGATATAAGTCAAAATTATGAGATTCTAAGTCATTATATTGAGATACTAACTCATAATGATGAGCTACTAAGTCATATATATGGGATAATAAGTCATTATTTTGAGATACTTAGTCATAATTATGAGATTCTAAGTCATTATATTGAGATACTAAGTCAAAATTATGAGATACTAAGTCATATATATGGGATAATAAGTAATTATTTTGAGATACTAACTCATAATGATGAGATACTAAGTCATTATTTTGAGATACTAACTCAAAATTATGGGATTCTAAGTCATTATATTGAGATACTAACTCAAAATTATGAGATACTAAGTCATTATTTTGAGATACTTAGTCATAATTATGAGATTCTAAGTCATTATATTGAGATACTAACTCATATATATGGGATAATAAGTCATTATATTGAGATACTAACTCAAAATTATGAGATACTAAGTCATATATATGGGATAATAAGTCATTATTTTGAGATACTAACTCAAAATTATGCGATAATGAGTCATTATTTTAAGATACTTAGTCATAATTAAGAGATACTAAGTCATATATATGAGATAATAAGTCATTATTTTGAGATACGAAGTCATAATTAAGTCATTAAATTGAGATACTAACTCAAAATGATGAGATACTAAGTCATATATATGAGATAATAATTAATTAAATTGAGATACTCAGTCATAATTAAGAGATGCTAAGTCATAATTATTAAAAACGTATTCATTATTTTTAGTAAGTTTCTAATTATAATGCCTTAAAGGATCTTATATTTCTCATCGCAGTGCCGGAAAAGTGCTTCTATAGTAAATAGTCTTCGTAGGCCCTGGTATAAATTATACTATTCATACTATAAATACTATAATACTAAATAGTATACTTTTTTTTAAGTAAATAGTATAATTAATTATGGCCATTCTATTTTATACCCATTCAGGATTGCCTCTTTTTCTCAGCTTCCAGCCATTAAACGGAACACCATTATTTTAGTTTTGCTATGGAAATAACCTCTAAAATGAGAGGTGCCCCCTTTCACTAGAGTGCCTATGCTGCCCTCATGTGGCCATTTGGTGCAATTACAATGCAGAATAATTGTCAATGCATCAGTTGTACTCAAGTTTGTTTTGGAGACTGTGTACTGGTGGTGGACAGTATATTTACTGAAGTACTTTACCTAAGAAAACATTGAGGTACTTGTACTTTCCTTGAGTATCTCCATTTTATGCTTCTCTATACTTCTAATCACTTAATTTCAGAGGTAAATGTTGTACTTTTACTCCAACACATTTATGACATTATAGTTAAATACTATTACTATACTTTGTAAGTTTATATCCAAAATATATGATCTTGATGAGCTTATTAAGTCTTGACGTTTTTCTTAGCTTAAACTACCCAGCAGTCTATAAAATAGTTAAAAAGAGGAAGGCTGCAACTATCGATTTTCATTACCAATTTATCTGCCAGTTATTCTTACGATTAATCATTAAACTGTTAGTCCTTAAAATGTCAGAAGCTAGGGGAATAATTCCCCAATAATAATCAGTAATTATAATACTACAACATGATCATATATATTTATATAACATTCTGAAAGGGGTCATCATGTATAGCCAGTAACCACACTTTTGATACGTAAAGTGCATTTTGAATTAAAATGCTATCCTTTTACAAAAATTGGGCTTAAGTGAACTTTCAAATCCAAGCAGACACATACAAGCTATTTTTAAAGAGAAATAGCCGGTTTTAACACAAAATTGTCTTGAAATAAAATCCCCTGTGTTAGTAATAATAATAATATTCCAACTGGAATCTCTGTGTTTATGTGTGCGCTGCAAAAAATTAATTAGAATGGTCTTCTTCCTCATAGTGCATCAGAGGATCACTGTCTAAACTCTCATATTTAAAAACATATTGGTGAAGACAAAAATATTTTGTAATCTTCCTTTATGTGCACTTCCTGCTACATTCTCAGCAGACTACAGTATTTTCTCTCATTGTCTGCGAACCCTATAAAACCTGAAAACCCCTTTTTTCCCAACCGTTTGTTCTGTTCGTGTTTGTTTTTTTGTTTTCTGAATTGAATAATGGGATTGAATGATTTTGTTTCTGGATTCTTTCAACATTTGTAAATGTGGTAGCAAACTATGCCAGGATAGTCCATCTGTTATTCTCTGGTAGGCTAAACCAGTGTCACATGGCCTACTGGTGTCTGCCAAGTATTGCATTTTTTACTCAGTCACCAGTAATAATGCACTCTTACATGTCCTGATACAGATAATAATGCACTTGGCAGAGAAATTATTACATTGCATTTGTGTAAGGCAGGTGCCAGGTTCTGCTTAATTTATTAAGATTAACCCCTTAAACAAGGATGACTTATCAAAATTGAAATAGCCTAGCACTTCTTTAAAACGTCACTAGTCAGTAACAACATATGAGTTATAGCTGAGGGTCTAAAAGGCATACTAGCATTAGTCTTTATGTACTTTTGCTCACTTCAAACACATTATTTGACATTTCTTTCTCTGCTATTTTTATTGTTTACCACAGTTTTTCCTCCTCTAAACTAAGCTGTTATTTCCTACCAACATTTCAGTGAGTCACTTCACCAATGCATTTGCCTTCACCCAGCTGTGCGGAGTGCTGTGTGCTCCCATGACAGCCTCATAATGGACAGACACAAGCGAAGGCCTCTGGTTCCCGATTAGTTACATTTACCTTCAAACTACTGTCACCGTTCTGTGAGGCTAGTAAGTAGGCTGAAGTGTGTTTTAATGATCCATCGATAAGGAGTCCAAGTTCAAAATGTAGCGCAGTTTTATTTTCTGTATATGTCTGTGCGTGTGGTTTATGCTCAGTGATCAGTGTTTTAAGTGTGTGATCATATGACCTTTTCTGACACCTAACTAAGGAAAATCCTTAAATGCTTTTGATCAGGGGTATTTCATGGAATCTAAACTCCATATCATCCCTGTTTACAGTTGTTTCAAAAAAAAGAAAAAATGACAAACTATATATGTTTTTATATTAGACTGCATTGACCTTGAGTCGTCTTTGTTTTGGTAGTTCCTACAAAGTTTTCATAGTTTTTCATAACCTATAAAATTAAAAAGATTCTAAAAAGTGATTAAGATATTTGTATATATAATACATCTA
This sequence comes from Anoplopoma fimbria, assembly GCF_027596085.1. NCBI lineage: Eukaryota > Metazoa > Chordata > Actinopteri > Perciformes > Anoplopomatidae > Anoplopoma > Anoplopoma fimbria. The sequence continues at coordinate 14,721,534 of NC_072457.1, forward strand.
ACTATTACTGCTTAGAGTTTACACTGTAATCCTGTAAATTTCCCCGCTGCGGGACTAATAAAGGATTATCTTATTTTATCGTATCTGGAAAAAACACAACATTAGGTGAAGAATGCATTGTTAAATGTTTAGGACTTGAGACTTGAACGTCAATTTGCAAAACAAGTTGGTTGAGATCACTTTCATCACAATAGACATCACGTCTACTTTAATAATTGGTTTGTAAACCATCTATAAACAATTATTTTGATGGTTATCACAAAACTGCGACTCATGATGTTAATAGATGTTTTACAACCAATTTCTTTAGAGTTTGAGAAATCATTTGATAATCATTAACAACATAAACTAGAATTTAGTTTGGCTGTAAAGTGTGCAACACTAAACTGTCAACAAATAGTTTACTAAAATTTTGCCAAATTGTTATCATCTCTTATCAGCTTTGAACTCATTATTTCCTATCATTATTGATAAAATAACATTACTAATAATAACATTACTGATAAAATTACTACTACTTTTACTAATAATACTAATAATTAACTAATAACTTAACCACAGTTTAATTAACTGTCACTTAACTGTTTTTTTTAATGATGGTTATTAGAAAAAGAGTTACCAGATTATCCTATAGTCCTCGGCAACAACAACAACAACAACAACAACAACAACAACAACTGCTAATGAGAATTACTGCCTTTACAATAGAGACCCATATGTTTCAAACCTAGTGTCCACCTGTTGCGATCACAACGTTCCCTCAGACAAACAGACGGACAGACAAACAGACAGACAGACAAACAGACAGACAGACAAACAGACAGACAAACAGAGATCTCCACATCAGATACTGCGGCTCGGTGCGAAGTGCATCACTAACCCGCAGAGTCCCTGCACAAACGGACTGTAACGTTTGTTGGCTGCGTGTTTTGGACTGGGGTGAGTTTATGTCTCTACATGATGAAATGATGTGTTTTAAATTCGTGCTCCCCACTGAGGAATTTGTTTTTGAAAACAGATTTAATTGATGCATATTTATATATATATATATTTTTTGTAAACGTTTAGTTTACATTTAAATGATTCAAGGTTAAAAACTAAAAGTTCTACAGCCTTTGTCACGATAAAAGTAAACAGAATCTGTGTTTATGACAAAATGAATCGCTTTACTTTAAACGCCTGTGCGTGAATGTTGAATATTTACAGGTTTTATGCATTATTTATATATGTTATGATGTTTCTTAATTCAGGGTATAGCCAACTAACCCTGGTTAATAACAGAGCTAAAGTGGGATGGTCAATGTTAAATGTACTTTTTGTGCGTCACGATATCAGCGGTCCACTCTTGTTGTGTTTAAATGCTAAACAATCCTCTAACAGTGCCATTTCAAGGGTCTCATATCAGGCGGTTTTGTGTCCACATTGCACCATGTGTGTCATGGATTAAGTTAACTAATCTGGATTATAGTCAGCCCCGCCTAGCGACAACTGCCGCTCTGTCCTCATGTTGAAAGGTGAGTTGGAGACACAAAAGAAAGATAGGCTGAGGGACATCTGATTTTACAGTGCAGGCCAAGGTTAAGTTTAAAGAGGGAATTTACCTTATCATTTGTACAATATCAACAAATAGTGTTTGGAGAAGTATTGGAGTCCTTCGTTCAAGTAGCAAAATGTATAAGTAAAAGCAAAACACTTAATGCAGCCCTTAAATAACATTGTCATTCCCCACAATGTACAATTTAATTTTGTCATATGACATCATGGTAGGCCTATAGAAAATACTTAAGTTACTACATGGGACTTTTAACTGGTTATGAAAATGTACTACAGATGCCTCTGAATGATCTACATATGCAAACAAGACCATCAGCTAAATTACAGTTATTCTTAACGCCTGTCATTGGGTAGGATTCCCAGAGAAATCAAACAAAATAATTTACAGCATGTAGGTTCACCAGAAACTCCTTCTGCGAAAAAAAAACCCATATCTGGCTTTGCCTCAGCCTTCCACCTGCATTCGAAAACTCTGGCCAAAATCAACACAAAATGACAGTTTCTCGTTGTAGCTTTAAATGTAGGTACAGTAGAATAAACCCAGACTACAGGATACAAAGGAGAAACAGTTGTGAAGTTTAAAGGAAAGAAGAAATAAATTATACCGTAAGTAGTTATGTAAATACTGGTAACCAACAGTTTGTTTTGTTTGTGTTCTGTATCTTAGAAACTTTAAACCAGCAGAGAACTTCACTGCCCTGGACGTGCTGAAGGTACTCTAAAAGTCTGCTTTAATCGGAGGAACAGCAAGCAAAAGAAAAAAAGGAGAAGACAACTTTCTCTGAGTACTAAATTCACACTGGAAGTAAACCTGTTGGCGACCTGGAGAAAGGGAGTGAAGCATGCAGAGGTACGACTCGCTTGGTACCCGGCTGCGCTACAGGCTGACTCTGGCCTCGGGGGTGCTGGAGTGTCTGGGCTTTGCCGGCGTGGTGTTTGGTTACGCTTCTCTGGTGTTTGTTCTGAAGGAGGAAGGCTACTTCAGTCATCTGTGCGTCAGTGTCCCAGTTACCAACCGCACCCTAACAAGTTTAGGTGAGCAAATATTTTGTTTGTTTACAAAATAAAGGCACACACATATTTAACCTGGAGCAATAAAGTGTGTCAAATTAAGATACCGGAATAGATTTTTGGCCACTTAGGGGGCAGAAAAACTCCAAAACACAATGACCTTAGTGATTATGGCTTAAACATAACTTTGGTGTCCACCTTTAATTTGCTCAATATAACATTATACCCCAAGTTGTTACTCTGTTTCTCTTTTTCACAGACTGTAGTAGACAGGATGAGCAGTTCTCTCTGGTCTTCACAATCGCCTCGTTCCTCAACAACTTCCTCAACCTGGTCAATGGCTACCTGTTTGATCGATTTGGCACCATGGTAACAAGGCTGCTGGGAATGTGAGTCTTATTTTTCTCTCTTTAGCCACAAAGAAAAAGAGAAAATGTCTAGGCTGCAGTTGAAAACTCAAACAATATCAGTTTTTGTAATGGCACAATCTCTTAACCCATTGGCTATCGGTCTCATAATGGTATATCCCTTCTGAAGACAACGGACAATAAGTCTCGGGTACCAATGAAACCAGCGGACATCCGGGCCAAGACTGCTTCTCTGTGTATCGATGACACTTTACACTCCGATTAGCAAACTGAGATGAGAGACTAGAATTGGAGTTGAGATATAATGTGTACGACCAGATTGTTTCACATGTAGCTAGTTCACAAGCTAATTTTAAGCTCATGGAAAGCTAGGTCGTCGTCATAAGAGGTGTTCACAGATTCAGACATTTCGGCCAAAGCATTCCACCTCTCTTGCTCTCCACACGGACTATTTACCAGCATGAAAACAAATCTTGCTCAAACATGATTATGGTCAACAAAGGGACTAAAAATGTAAACCAATTCTTTTCAATTCAATTCAATTCAATTTTATTTTTATAGCCCTATATCACAAATCACTAACTCGCCCCAGAGGGCTTTACAATCGGTACAGCATATGACATCCTTTGTCCTTGGACCCATCAAAAAAAGGAGGGACCCCAGATAGAGCAACAGAGGAGGGATCCCTCTCCCAGGATGGCCATAAGTGCAATAGATATCATGTGTACAGAGTGAACAACATAATAAAAATAAAACATAGTCTACCCATTTGCCAGAAATTATGATAATTCAAAAATGATTACTACTATTTGTGACAGCAGAATGATTTATAATAGAATGAAAATAAGAGCAGTAATAGTAGCAGTAGCAGAGCGCTTCTGATACGAAAATCCCTGTGAAAATAGTTGGACCTCAGATTGCCAAAAAAAGCCTCAGACGTTCAGTATGCACAACAGTTTGAAATAAGTCAGTATCCTCACTTCATTATAGTTACAACTAATCTGTTGGAAAGAACCCTTTGACCCCAGACTTTCTGTCCAATGAATGGTACATTTAACTAAAAACGTGTCTTTATCTAGTTAACTATTAATGGTAAAACTAATAATACACCACAGTAAAAGTCTTGCATTCAAATGTTTACTTCAAAGAAAGGCATTATCAGCTCAATATACTTAAATGTACTTAACATCTGTTCAAGGCATGTTTTGAAGATGCACTGCACTGGTTTAAGGAAGCTAAATGTAATATGAGTTCATCATTTTGTATACTTTCAGTATTTACAACCATATTTATGTGTGAAGTTTAAAAATAGCTGTCAGCTCTCTAGTGTGTCTAAGTGTGTGTATGCGTTAGAGACTCTGATGTCGCTGCACTAAATTCAGTCATATTTCTCTCTCCAGATCTTTGTACACCAGTGGAACCCTTCTTCTGGCCTTCTCCAGTGCAGGTAGATGCACACACATTAGCATTCACATACTTCAAATAATCAAGTGGGAAGTGTTTCCAAAGAGCCGGCTGATGTGTTTTTATTTTTATTTTTATTATTACTGGTCCAGTTCCTCGGCTTTGTATTCTTTTATATAGAGTGCTGCAGGAATGAGTCCTAAAACCCAGAAATGAGTTAACATTTTTGCATTAATGGTTCCTGTTTCTCAAAGTCAATGTTTTTTTTAATGGATTTTTGGTTAGATGCTGAAATAAGGCTTACTTTCTGCATTCCAAAATGCTGAAGCTAGAATTATCACTGGTTAAAGAAAAACAAGATCATGTAACTCCGATTCTTGCCTCACTGCATTGGCTTCTTCACTTTCTCATTGAATTTAAGATTTTATTGTTGACCTTCGAGACATTTAATAACCAGACCCCTAGTTATATGACAGACCTACCAACACCATCTTAGATCAGCTGACAGTTGTCTTTCCAGTTCAAAAAGGTGGATCCAAATGCAAGACACTAGAAAGCCGGGTAAATAAATAAAAAGTGAGCTTTAATAATAAAAAGCTTGTAGCAAAAATGTAACTTTCAGAAAACAAAGTCCGAGCAGACTGAGGTACAAAGGACAAACTGCAAAAAACAAACTGATGACAAACCTGACACCACGAACACCAGTAACTTATGCTGACCACCTGACAACTGAAATAGGGAAAGCACATAGACTAAATACACAATGAGAGCAGGGTGATAAGACACAAGTGGAACATATCAGGACGAGGCAGATACAAAGGCGGAAAGATAAGACAAGAAAATACCCAGGAGGAGAGGACTTTCAAACTAAAACAGGAAACAAACTTTTACAAAAAAAACCTTGGAACATGACGGCTACAGCACAGTCCATCCTTTAATCAATCAGTCATCTTTAGATTGCTGCTTATTTTATCTAACTGTCTGAACCAGTTAATTTAGTTAGTTAGTTAATTATTAATACCATAGGAACAAGTTTAGCTTTCTTGCCTGTGGTTCAGCTGTTCATTAGTGCTTAAATACCAAACTTGTCAGCTGTTCTGGCTACTCTGTGACTGGAATCTAGCACTAATTAAGTAAAGGGGTGGTGTATGAGTTTACACACATCTCATTAGCCCATAATCAAGGGATTCATTATTTCCTAACTTGTCAGTAAAGTTTGTCTTCCCCTGTCATGCAGCATTTTCAGAGCTGCTTTTCCCTGCCTTGTCCTGCATCGCTGTGGGAGGAATTCTGCTCCTTATGACCAACATGCAGGTGAATTCTGACTTAATATATCATAAAAACACACTCTTTGTCCAAAATAAATGATATACCAAACACCTTTGGACAGCCAAGTAACTCATAACTGTAATTTTTGTATCGCTGAACTGTGTCTCTGTGTTTTTGGAAGGTGGGAAACTTGTTCGCTGCTCATCGCTCCACCATCATCACCCTCTACAATGGTGCCTTTGACTCCTCTTCTAGTGTGTTTCTAATCATCAAGGTAAAAGTGGAGCCATTATGATCATTGAACCACACCATTTGAGGTCATGGTGCTCTGTGTTTCTTTAACTCACAACATGTTCTTTTTTTATTCGAGCAGAAAGCAACACATACCATAACTTCTATGGAATTGCTTTTACATTTTCTTGAATTTTAGCCAGATTTTTCTCTCTGCTGTCCAGGTTCTGCATGAACAGGGAATCTCTCTTCGCTCCTCCCTCCTTGTTTTGTCCTTCTGCAGCATCATACATCTGGCGAGGACCTTCCTGCTGATGCCGAGAGACGTCATCCCCTACCCTCTACCACAACGCTACACCTACGGGTGAGAACATTACGTTACTGTATTAGGTCATGCACATCATCTTCACAGATGAGACGTGACATTCACTTTCCCTGATTTACAGATTGAATTGTGGAAAAGCCAACACTTACAACGTGGAGCAGTTTGAGAAGATGAGGGATGGTGCCATGACAGTTTCACAGGAGTCGAGTGGGAGTGAAGACATGCAACCAGCGCTTGAGGACGGGACAGATGCCCAAGACTCAGGAAAAGGTACTAAGTCTCTTTGTTGCCATCACCTCCAGATTCACATTGTCATGTGTGGATAACATGGTTGATCAATAAAGTTGCACACACATCATTACATATTTGAAGTGGAACTTAAAAAATTACACAACAATTGTTTTGCAACAAATTAATTGACATTATGGCCCCATTTAACCATTATTTCTGAATAAATTAATCTCTTAGTCTATTTTCTAAAAAGTCTCTCAAAATTTCGCAGAACCCACAGTGATGCCTTCAATTAGTTTGTTTCTTCTGGCCGGGAGTCCAAAAACTAAAGAGTTTTAATTTACTGTCACATGACAAAGAAAGTGAGTAAATCTTCACATTTGAGATGCTAAAAAGCAGAGAATATCTGGTCTTTCACGTGGCATGGAGTTGAAGGAGTTGATGGCTGATTTTGAATTTAAAGGTATACTATTCCTTTAACCAAGGAAAAAAATAAAATCGCAAGCAGATATATGCAAATGTATTCAATTTCAAAGAACTTTTCTGTGTGTGGACTTGCTTAAATTTTTCTGTAAACTTCCACATGTTTAGCAGCGAGTTTCCGGAGCTGTGTGCTGTCATGGTTCTTCCTGTGGCACCTGTTGTGGTTGTCCATAATGCAGCTGAGGCACTACCTCTTCATTGGCACACTCAACCCCATGCTCAACCGGCTGGCCAACAATGACCCCGACCTGGGTAACTCATTATAAGGACATATATATGAAATATAATAGAAAAGTCACTGGCTTGTGATTGTCTTAGACATGAATCAACTGACTAATTTAACTCCCTATTCCCTGTTGTTTCTTTGCTCCTCTCTGTGGCTGTTTCCTCCACACCATTTCCTCCCTCAGTGAGTCAGTACACCAATGCTTTTGCTATGATCCAGCTGTGTGGAGTACTGTGTGCTCCCTTGAACGGACTCATCATGGACAGACACAAGAGAAAGCCTTTAGCTCCAGGTAAATAAATGTGTGGTGTTATAACTGCATGTGTGTGTGTGTGTGTGTGTGTGTGTATGTCACTCTTTTCTAACCAATTTTTGCTCCTGTAGGAGAAACCGAGCAGGAGGCTGACCTGCACTCCTCCTCTCTGTCTCTCTTCCTGACCTCCCTGCAGTGCCTGCTGTTCTCTGGGTGCGCCTCCATCCCTCTCCTCCCTCTGCAGTACCTCACCTTTGTTCTACAAGTCCTCAATCGCTCCTTCCTATACGGCGGAAACGCAGCGTTCATTAGCATTGCGTGAGTAGTGATCACACACAAACCCCACACACACACACACACACACACACACACACACACACACACACACACACACACACACACACACACACACACACACACACACACACACACACACACACACACACACACACACAGGCCAACATAAATAAAATGTGCTGTGATTGGACGGTGGTTTGTGAATCATTTCTTCTGCATCATCTAATTGATAAACTCATTAATGCATCACTAATTATAATCTGGTAATATGATAGATAATTATGAAATGGGTCGTTCTGCATAATGAATCCTTTTACTTTTGGTCCTATTAGTATATTTTAATGCTAATAATGAGTTTCTTTTGGTTTAGCGTGACGAATGGAAGCTAAATTGTAGACATACCTGTGGAATCGTTTCTCTCCTTCACTCAGTTTTCCAGCCTGTCACTTCGGGAAGCTGTACGGCCTGGTGATGTCCATGTCTGCTTTGATCTCTCTGCTGCAGTATCCCTGCTTCACCCTGGTCAAAGGAGCTCTGGGTGGAGACCCCTTCTTTGTAAGTGCTCAAGAAAGTTAGAAAAAAACACTTGGTGAATATCAAATCTTCTTGGGGAACACATTTAGGTAGAGGACCCACTGCTATGGTCAGTACTGTACGTCAACATGTAACACTAAATAAACAAACTGACTTCTGACAATCGGATAACTTATCTGTTACAGGTGGACATTGCTCTGATTGTCCTCAGTCTCCTGGTGTTTATCCATCCTGCCTACATCTTTATACACTGCAGGACAGTAGCCCGCCACAGAGAGGACAACGACCAGACGGATGTTGATAATGGCTCCAAAACGGCTGAAGTCAAGTTATAAAGTGTATAAGGTTTACTTTTCAGGATTTCTTAGAGGAAACACAATATTTTTTACTTGCCTGTCTGTTCCTATTCAGATGGTTTAACTTGAACTACAACATTTTGTATAACCTTTTTTTATCCAAGTGCACTGAAATGTTTTTAATGCTTGCTAGAACAGATACATGTATACGTTTTTTAAATGTTCTGCATAATCCAATTGTATTAATCATTTAATAATAAAAGTGTGTTACTATATAACTTTTTTATTGACTGGGCAATAATGACATTTTTTAGCTTTATTATGCCGTTTACTGCACATATGGCCACATATTTGTATTAACCACAGTACACAAAGTACAGTACAAATAATACTACTAAACTGTGCGCTGTGTTTTTTATTCTTTTATTCATGATTCATATGATAATATATTGTATTTTTTAAGTATGGGACACAGTGAGACACCTAAAACAAAAAAGGTTTTCTGCACGTAGATGAAATATCCAAAGACTTCAAGAACATCACAGTCTACAGCAGTACAGACATTGTGTTTACAGTGTATTGCTGATAAATATATCATACTATGTTTAAGCTAAGTTTTTTCACCGTCCTCTTGGGCACCGCTAAGCACAGGATGCAGTGACGTTGCCCTTAAAACAAAAAGATAGCTTAGGGGGAGGAGAATGATTACTAATAAAAGGATGGTGATTAAGAAGGGGTTACACTCAAATACATTATTTCCGATAAAAAAGCTCATGTAGAATGTAACATTCATGCTGTAGCCATGTTTCACTCTCAATTCATGTTATTCTGAATAACTTTTGATTAAAGGTTTCACAGTAATCAGTGTTGAGTACTGTTGTGAGGTTCCCATTGCCTGGTTTAAGTTTATGTTTTAGGACTTTTTTAGGTTCATTTCCCACTTTAAAACATTCGTTAGAAAATAAATCAAACATAATAATGATCCTGTCTTTCATGAAGTAATTAAAATAGTGACATTACTTATTACATTTTCAGCAGGGTAATTAGTAATCTGTAACCTATTACTTTTCAGAAGTAACCTTCCCAACACTGCCCAAAGTCCACATTTGGTGAGTCAGACTACATTAAACATAAAACAGATTACATTCCGAATTACAGCAGTAACACAAAGTAACCAATGTCTCTCTAAAATTGTAAAAGTGTAAAAGAAACTCATGTTTGAAACAAGAAGCATTAAGTAAGCTTATATTCATTCTTTGGAGTCTTCTTTCATAATATACTGATTCATAAAACAAAAAACAAGCCTAAAGCAATGACACATGGTAGCAGTTTTGCACAATGCTACCTTGGAGGTCTTATTTTATGTTTTGACAAACAATCTACACACTCCAAATCACAGCTTTATGTTAGAAATTAGCATTTGGTCATAATTGTTTCCAAAAGAGGTAAGGCACTAGGCACTACAAGGTACTTCATACATTATATAAAAAAAGTTAAGAAGGCGATCAGAAGATCAGTCAAAAAATGTCTTTCTTTCTTCTCTTTAGTTAAATGTTAAAACCTTTGCTGGACAAAGAGGATAAATGTTATACACGTAGTCGAGAGGGTTAAATTCAAAGCTTATTAAAAAAAAGGAATGAATGTGGTTTGTGTGTTAAAGGGACCTTTTATATCCCACCGTTTTTGTCGTCATTCCTAACTGCTTTTTGCCCGCTCTCAGTGGTGGGCATGTGGTTGTAGTGCAGAAACAAGATAGAGTCCAAACTTTCTGGGGGAATGTTGGCTCTCTTCCTGTACGCGGCTACCGCTCCTTCCTGCACAAAGTCCTGTGCAGCGCTTCCTGCCATTGCCGGGGCGGCCAGGTAGGCCCGTGCCACTGTGGCCAACAGTGGAAACTGCACTGCCTTGGTCCTCCACCACTGCAGGGGCTCCACTCCCAGCGAAGCCCCCATTCCGGCTCTGAAGACAGATATCTCCATGTCCACAGACTCCTCCACGGAGCTCTGCCTGCTCTTGGGGGCAGAGCAGAAGAGGTCTCCCAGGAGGAACTCCATACCAGAGAGTCCTCCCTGAGGGCCTGGATCTGCCAACTCGCTTTCATCAGCCTCCCCTGCATCACTCTCTTCATCTGCATCATCTAGCTCTCTGAAGTTTATTGGGCGGGATACTCTTAGTCGCTTGCTCCTACGTAGGAAGTCACTCTCTGACTCTGGTGACCCAGGTGAGGGGCTTCTCTTGCGCTGGCTTTGCTTCTGACATTGACTTCTCCTCCCGTCCTCCTTCACAATCCTGACGGCCTCTTTCTTCAGCCATTCAAAAGTGGCTTTCTGTTCCTGAAACCCAAGCGCAACAAAAGACTTAATCAGCAGCATCCTTCGATATACACATTATTATAACGGAGATTGGGGATTACTGAGGGGATAAATCATGTTACATATAAGGATTTCGAACAACACATCAAGTAGGAACCTTTAAAAGTGAAAGTGATAAGTATTTCCAGCCAAAGACGTTCAAGCACATAAGCACCACAAATGGACATAAAACATCAGTATGTATGAATCATTAATATGTATTTTTTAAAAAAATGGAAATCACAAAAGAAACTGACAAATACATCGTGGGGCAGCAAGCCCAATAACACATTGGCTTTAATGAAATGAGCAGTATCAAACTTGCATTTGTGACTATGCTTTAAAGTTTTTAAAGTATTGAAAACTGTAAAGGACCAAAAGCTGGAATCAAATACCTGCACAGATTCATAGTTGCACTTACTTCTTAGATCAGATTGTTCTTGACTAAAATCAAAATCTGCCGATTTTAGACTGTACATTTCATAGGAAAAGTTATTTTATGACTGCTTGTGTTGAGACATCCAACAGTATCCAACATCCAACAGTAGCCAACTTACTTTAAATTATGTTAAACAAACTGTATATATTTATAGCCACAGTAACTTAGAAGGCCGGGGTTAAGAAAAAAAGTCAATGCATTATAACTTTACGGCTCACCTTGTTCTCCATGAAGCCCAGCCCATGGAACTGGGGGTCGAGGGAACATGCGACACACAGAACTCTGTTGACGACAGGGTTTTCGTAACAGCTCGCTAAGTTCCGCCTCATCATCCTCTTCACTTCCTTCAAGATGGATGACGAATCACCCATCCGCAGCACGAGGTGGCGGGAGAGCAGGCCTGTGAGAATGGGTTTGACTAGGGACAGACGGGGAAACGGCTCCTTGGCAAGAGTTCGACAGGCCACGTCCAGAGGCTTGAGGACTAAACACAGCTCCTCCACAACTTTCCATTCAGATCGCAAAGTCGTGAAGCTTGTTGAGGATGTGTTGGAGGTGGAGTTAGCGTGGCAGCTGCCTGATGAACTGGACTCTGAACAAGTGTCTTCTTTAGACAAGCCATCACTTTTAATCTCTTTTAGCATTTCACAGAAAAGGCTTTTATGTTTGATGAGTATGCTCAGTAGAGGGTACAGCTTATTCCACGTCGGCCAGCTGTGAGCCCACAACGTCAGCTCTGCCTGCTCTTGTTTCTTCAGGGTCTGCAACAGACTCTGGGCGTGGTGCTGATACAAGCCTTTGTTTTGAGCAGGTGGCAGGAACAGGGTTGCGAGAACACCCTGGAATTGGCCGAGGGTCTTGGAGATGACAGAGTGTGACATCACTTCTTCAATGCAGCCTTGCACAGCGCTGAAGAAACATGGCACAAATGGTAGTCCATCACTAGAATGGCCATGCTCCAAGCCATGTGGTTCCTCAGATGAGACGGCGTCCTCCTTCTCAAGAAACGTTGTTGAGTTAGGATGAGGAACGCTTCCTGCAGCCTCTCCACCTTTGCCACTCTTAATTGGCCCCGGCCTCATCTTGTTCTTTACCTCACCTCCCAGCAAAATCAGATTAGGCATTGAGAGTCCCCAGTCCTGGGCCATCACTTTTACTTGAGCCTCCAATGCTTGAAGGCTGTAGTGTTTCGCACCACCCTCTGACAGTCTTTGGGTTGCCAGTTCCAGGTTCTGAAAACTAAAATTGCAGTCAATGTAATGTGCCCAGAGGGTGAGGTACCTTTCAGTGTTGCCCTGCCAGTTGTGAAACCAAACATCCACACTCAAAGTGACAAAGTGAGGTACTTCCTTCTGATGGCTGGGAGGTCGCCCACGTCTCCTGGACTCAAACTCCATGGGAGCAGTGTAGTCAGATATATCCTCGTTACTGCTGCTTGCTATTTCCTTCCTCAGCAGCTGAGCCAGGCTTGACTTGCCTTGGGTGTGATGTTCTTTCAGGAGGTTCTCGAGCTGCCAAGGTGAAGGCAGCTCCTTGAAGGAGGGCAGGAGGGTGTGGATTAGCTGTTTGAAGCCGTCCCCTTCTACTAGAGCTGGCGGCTGGAGATCCATGATGAGAAAGTTGGTGATGGCATCGGTCACATGAGCGGAGTATACCAGGGGGAGTGTGCTGATCAAACCGCTGTTACCCATCACTGGCTGTGAGCGTTGGTGACCTTTTAGAGAAAAAGGACAAATAAACAGTTTGACACATTTTTACAAAAGCCTGTTCAAGATAAGTCTTGAACTAGACTAGAAACCAGTTTACAGGTTCAATCTGTACATTTGTTTATTGGAGAGATAGTTTTTAATCATATTTTGACCATTTTAAAACAGCAAAAGAGCTTCAGGTTAGCTAAAAGGAAAATTCTGGTTCCTCAACTTGGGTCTTAATTTTAGCCATGCTAGCGGCCAGTTGATTGGTCCACCACTTTGGTCCAGAATTAAATATTTTATAACATTCATGGTCCCCAGAGGATGAACTCTGGCGCCACCTGCACCTCAAATATTTCACTTATATGGTTAAATATCCCTGTATCTACAAAATGGATTGACAATACATTTTGTAAAAACATTTGTGGTTTGAATACAGTTTACCCAAATAATTTTGTTGATCTTCTGACTTTTCCCATAGCTACACCTGCAGGTGGACTATTTCTTTTTTAGTGACATGTCCTTCAGGTCTTGCCACAAGGATATGGAGGAGCCAGCAAGTAGGAAAAAGTAACTAGATAGGGGGTTTTGGAAAAAGTTTGGCTGTGAAAGCTCAAATTTGGTGGCCTTTGACACATTTTAATGCTGCTAATCTGTCATACAAACTGATCTTAACTATTGCATATTTTAATGAGTTTGCCTACCAAATTAGGATGTGGAAAAGCATATAAACTTGATCTTACATTACTGCAGGAAGTTCAATTTTAAACTGTAAAAACAGTATGGGGCTGAGGCATGGCTTACATTTCTGCATATGACATGGACCTGTTACTTTGACAACATTGCCTGTTTTAGTGTGTGTTAGAGTCCTAGTTACCTATTGTCAGACAACTCCTATCCTTGTGAATGTCACGTGGTGGTTTGATGTGGTGCCTGCCGGTCAGATGGTTCTGGAGATCCGCTGCTCCTCCTCCACAGCCAACATGTTCCCCACACAGCCTACACACTGCAGTGCAACGGTCCAGAGGCCGACCAGTGGGGTCCGGCTCCAACCCAAAGAAGTACCACGGACTGTTCTGTGTGGCGTTTGGGTTAGTCAGCAGTCGCTCAGTTCCAGGCAAAAAATCATATTTTTCAAATGGATGAAAGCTCGGGGACGGCAAAGAGATCAGGGAGGAGGGGAAAGCAGAGCCGGAAATCATGCCTGAATCACTTGCTGTGTCTGGGTTTGACATTGTCGTCACGTCACTGATGACAAGCATGGGGCTCTGTGATTGGCTGTGGTCGGACCAGAGGGAAGAGCTGCTGGGCTCGGGTAGGGTGACCAATTGGATGTCTTGCAAAAGGCGCAGGACTGTCTCTTTGTCTCCAACTTCACATTTCATATTGTCACCTGTATACCACCCATCAAAAACAAAAGTCTAGTGTCAGTTGAAATTCAAGGAGGAAATAAAAAACTAATACAAATTTGAAAGTCTGCTACTACCACATGTCAAACCATGCTTGAGTTAGTGAACTTACCCATACCGAGGCCCAGCAAGGTGGCATAGTCCCTGCCGATCCAGACCCTTAGCTCTGCCCCCTCTGTAATGGGCTGTGAAACCTTGTAGTAGATGTGTCGGTAGAACTGGAAGATGACCAGGTTGTGGTCTTCCTCGCTGCTCGTGTATGTTACATACCTGAAACATAGAGCAAACATGTATAGTATGTAACTGTGCCTGAGACTTTCTCTGTCAGGCAAGTGCTCTGAAATACTGCAAAAAATAATAAAAATAAAAAAACAGAAGTGAGAAAGGAAACTACTTTAAGAGAGAAAAAAAGACTTTAATCAATAAGAAATGCTCACCTCATCCAGTTGGATTTGCTTTCATCAGAAGCATCAACGTAGATAAAAGCAGCATCATCCCTGATCTGGAGATGGGAGCAATGTGTATGTGTTACGACCAATTCTACATAGAATTCCTGCTGGTTATCAACACAAGTAACAAATTACATCATAGACTTAAGTGAATTATAAATATGATGGTAGAACCAAACCCATCAATTGACCCCTATTTTTCCCTTTACATGCACTCAAAACCGTCTACTTACAGCCCAGGCGTATTTGAGGTTGGTTGGCATTTGTCCTCTGCACATTTCTCCTACATATGGCCCAAACATGACACCCTGCTGAAGGTGACACTTGGCGTACACTTTCGTCTCTCCCATCTGTTCTTCGCCAGAAAATCCAGTACCAGACATCCCAGACCCAACGTCCCCGCACAGGAACAGGCAGGAGGGCAGGGAAAGCACTGCCCGGGAGGGGCCGCCGTGTAGCCATGGCTCTCCAGGCGGCAAAACAGCATCTGGGACGTAGTTTGTGTTTGGAGCATCCTCGAAGAATTCTTCATTGTTTAAATCCAAACCTGCAGGGGCAAAAAAAAAAAGAAAAACTTATTAAATATAGAATAGAGTTGAGATATTTCTATTGACAATCCAGACGGAGCATGGAGGCTGTTTACTGTTCTTTTGTTGTTTAAGGTTAAAAAATGGAGATAAGGGAATTAAGCAACACAGGAAATAAAGACAAGACCTTTGGAGAGTGTTATAACATTAGAATGTGATTGTTTCTATACTACATTGGACAGATTAAAGTATAGTAAGTACATAACATTATAAACTTTCGGTATTTATAGCAAAGACAGAAGCTTCGAGTTTGTTTTTATTACTTTTATTTTGTTCCCCCACCAAGCAAAACGTAGCCTTTTATAGCTTCTAGTGTCCAGGATCGTGTTCAATCATTCAGACTTCCTGTAGACATCCATCTGACATTTCACTCAGACTGTAATTAATAAAACAATGACTCCATTGCGAGATTGTGTGCTTGACTGAACTTCTGTTAAGGGTGCCCACTCTTTTGGTGGCAGACCTGTTGTGCCAGCTGTATTGCTTTTTTGCAATATCTTGCTCTGTGGCTTGCGGCTCTCGGCGGACGGCATCTGGTGACTTTGAAGGGAGGTTTCAGACCTGTTGTAAAATTATATGAAAAAATGTCAGCATGTGTTATGGGATACATTTTTAAATAAAATGGCAAATGGTGAATAAACGCATCTCACCTGTGCAAGCTGACATGAATAAATTCTCTTCCATCCAGTCCTGCTCCACATAGTTGGTCAAATGGTGTGCTTCTGATGCAGTGGTTGGTATAGATGACTGACGTGCCGGCTTCTTCAGACATGCGAGACAACATGGAGCCCAGATAATTGACTCCTAAGGGGGTGGGGCTGTACCAAATTTCATCTACAAGTTCCTTCTTAGGCTGCAAGTAAAGGGCTGTTGCGTTGGGTGGGAGCTTGCTGAGGTACTTTAAAAGAGCATTAATAGGACAGAATTCACTGCCTGGTGCCTCAAACATCGAGCATCTGTCCTTCTTGGTATGATTCTTTGTCTCATCGCCAAAGAATGAAGTGCAGTATCTCAGTCCTCTCTTGTCTTTTCTGATTACAAATGAATCTGGCTTCAGATTCCTGTTGGCCTGCTTCCCTCTGCGCCCGAAATATACCTGGATATCAAACCAGACTTTGTTCAGAAGACCCCTCGGAGTGCCAGTGTCCATCGCACGGGAGTGTCTAAGGATGCAGATATCATCAGAAGACAGTGCCTGATGGTGTGATGTTATGTCTCGACCAGACTTCCTAATTTTCTTGAGCACTCCCAAGAATACCTTGTTGGCCGAGATGAACTCTGCATCTTTCATTAAGCTCACAGGGCGGTTGACGGGAGGCTCTTTGAAGAAACGGTTGAGTCCAGCTCTCAGTGCAATGTAACTAGCAATCCCATACAGTTCTCCTTTGCTGTTTCGTACGGATCCATAAAATTGTCTCAGCAGTCCGTTCAGCTCAGTCTTCTCCACTGTAGCCAGCTCCACCTGGAGCCCCTGGGACTCCAACCAGCCAGTGAAGCAATTCACTGCCCATAATGTCTGCTTCTTTGTAAGCTTACTCTCGGTCCTGCTGTCCTCAAATTCATCCAGTTCCAAGTCAGATACCATTGCATGTCTGGAAATGTCAGTGGCATTTACCTCACACTCTTCCCCATCTTGGGACTTATCCTCTTCTTTCAGAATGATCTCCTCATTAGGTTTCATGTCAGGCTCAAACAAATCCAGTTTTTCTCGAGCATGCATAGTGTTAGCTGTTAGCCTGATCAGCTGTAAAGGAAGCTGCTTTACAACCAAGAGGAGGCGAGCACAGGTGTTAGTATGAGGCCATGTCAACAAAGCGGAGTGATACCGCTCAAGTAGTGAGGTTCCGGTGCTATATTGTCATTATACCACAGTCATGATCAGCTGGTATTGAAGAGACTGTCTGTTGGTTTAAAGAAGGGATTAACGCCAAAAGATGGCGATCTGTCTGCACACACCGCAGTCAGTCTGCACCGCAGAGCCTCACAGCAGCCATGTACATAACGGCCCCTCGTGGCGTATTGCTTTGTTTAAAACGCTAAAGATGGCGGCTCTGACTGCACCAACCAGTGTTATTTATTACACTTTATCATAACAGCGGGACCGTGGAAACATATTCCTTTCCAAATGATGTATTGTGTTTTATACACACGCCTAAATGTTACCTTCAGTTCCTTACAATGAGCTAACGTAACGTGAATGGCTGTTTAGGTGATACCGTGGTAACAACACTGCCGTAAAACAGACGTCTAGCGCTGTGGTCTCTTTCGCGCATGCGCACAATGATGTTTAGGTGGGAATAGAACTACACGGTTACATAGTAACGTCAATGCCCGACATACAGCACCAGGGAAAAGTCTGGACACACCTTCTCATTCAACTACTCTGAAGAATCTAAAATATAAAACATATTCTGGTTTGTTGAGCATTTGTTTGTTTACCACATAATTCCATATGTGTTCCTTCATAGTTTGGATGTCTTCAATATTAATCTACAATGTAGAAAAAAATAAAAATAAAAATATAGAAAAACCATTGAATGAGAAGGTGTGTTCAAACTTTTGACTGGTACTGTAGTTGTTGTTATGTTTATTCAGTGGGTTTTATTTTTTGCCTACTGTTATGCATTTCCTGTATTCTATTTCTTCTTTTTCTACATCTTATTTTATCATGTGTGTTTTATTTTCCACCTTAATTCCCTGTTTTTATGTTCAATGTAGGTGTATTTTTAAAAAATAAAAATAAAGAAAAACCATTGAATGAGAAGGTGTGTCCAAACTTTTGACTGGTACTGTATGTTTGGAAATTGGTATGAAAGAACCTGACATGAGATAACTCCCACAGTGTATTTGCAATACAAATACACTGTACAATACAATAGTTATAATAGTTTCTGTCTGTATATACAGTACCAGTCAAGTTGGGACACACCTTCTCATTCAATGGTTTTTCTATATTTTTACATTTTTTTCTACATTGTAGAATAATATTGAAGACATCCAAACTATATGGAATTATGTGGTAAACAAACAAATGCTCAACAAACCAGAATATGTTTTATATTTTACATTCTTCAGAGTAGTTGAATGAGAAGATAGGTACTATATATATATATATATATATATATATATATATATATATATATATATATATATATATATATAGTATCAGTCAAAAGTTTGGACACACCTTCTCCAATGGTTTTTCTATATTTTTATTTTTTTCTACATTGTAGATTAATATTGAAGACATCCAAACTATGAAGGAACACATATGGAATTATGTGGTAAACAAACAAATGCTCAACAAACCAGAATATGTTTTTATATTTTAGATTCTTCAAAGTAGTTGAATGAGAAGGTGTGTCCAAACTTTTGACTGGTACTGTATAATATTTCAGTTACTGTGGATTCTTTACTGTTTTTTACTGGGGGTTTTTATTGCTCATTTGCTTATTTATAATACTTATATTTGATCTTGTTTTTTAACTACCGAATTAGTTTGCATCACTTTGTTTTTGACAGCATCGGTGAGATCAATAGGGACGGAGATTTGTGGAAAAAGCCATCCGGTCTCTTGACGTACATTTCTCTCAGCCACTCACTCATCTGTTCCTCGTCCATCCAGCCCTTCGGGTTAGCTTTGATGATGACGCCGGCTGGAAACTTTTCTTTTGGCAAAGTCTCCCTCTTGAAAATGACCATGGGTGAAAGTTTCTGGCCATTAGCCTGGCAACCGAGAACTACAGTGAAGGATGCCTTCTCGTCCCCTGTGGTGCGTAGAGACACCGTCCTGGTCCCCGGTTCCTCCACGGTGCGGTTCACGGGGATGTCAGAGGTGAGGGGAACCTCGTCCATGTCGGTGATGTGCTGCTTTTCAGTGATCTTGTTTTTGCAGTATGCGCGGAAAGTGGCCAGCTTTTCTTGGTAATCTTTTGGCAGCTGCTGCGAGACGGTAGTTCGTGTGCGGATGGAGAGATTACGTCTTCTCATAAAACGAAAGCACCAAGAAGGAACGCCTCGAAAGTCATTGATATTCATGTCCCGTGCTAAGGCTGCTGCCTTCAGCCGGATAGAGACTGTAGAGACGCTTCTACCTGCTGCTCTCTGCTCAGTAACCCACTGCTCAATGTTGTCCTCCAACTGTGGCCATCTCGCTTTGTTCCCTCGGAAGCTCCGTCTGGTCTTCTTTGCTCGGCGCTGGTCATCTTCTTGCTTCCTCCACTTCCGTACCATTGATTCATTAACGTTGAATTCTCTCGCAGCTGCTCTATTCCCATGTTCTCCTGCGTGACTGATCGCCTTGAGTTTGAAGTCCGCGTCGTAAGCGTGTCTCTTGAGAGGAGCCATGTTGGGTCCTTATACACACACACTGTAATATGATGGTGAACCTTATACACACACACTGTAATGTTATGGTGAAGCACAGTATGTATTACTCCGCGACGCTCCTGACTACGGTGGCCGTGATGCTGCTGCGGTGCGGCTTTGTAGTTTACTAAATCTACTAAAACATGTTGACAGAGCGCCGTGTACCACACAAAACCGCTTCGAGGTCAGTAAACACAACCAGAATTAATCCATATATAAGGCGATCCGGATTATAAGGCGCACTGTCGTTTTTTGAGAAAATGAAAGGCTTTTAAGTGCGCCTTATAGTGCGGAAAATACGGTATGTCTCTTGTTTGCACTATCCTCTATGCTGCTCTAATCCTGTACATTTCCCCGCTGCGGGACTAATAAAGGATTATCTTATTTTATCTTATTTTTAAAGACAGTGACTCTGTTTTACTTAAGAACTCGCTGGTCGGTGTTACTTCCATGATCACCGACCATCTTGATAACATAGACTCTTTGAATGAGCCTCATACACTCTCAATGCATGGTCGGGAAAGCATGTTGCATTCATAGTGACACACTTGATACACTGACATCATCCTGGCTCAGATCCTCCTATAAATAAAAGGACCATGAGTTATAATGTTACCATTTGGTCTCGTATTGCTCCCATTTAAATGTAAACTTTATAAACCCCATACCAGTGCCCCGGTGCAATGTTATTATGTCAGTAAAGTAGGGGGGTGAATGTAGTAGTGGCAAAGGCGGCCAAAGCAACAAGACTCAATTTTTGATGCACCCCTTTGATTCACAATGCATGCATTGGAAAACGATGATATATGTACCTTGAGCCTCGATCAAAGCTCCTGAGGTGGTGGAAGAAATGTTCTCGAAGAAATCAGCTCGATGTCGACGTCTCAGATGACTTCTTAAATTCGTGGTATTTCCACCTTTAGCCAGTACTATTTTTCGGCACAAACGACAAATAGCCTCCCCAGAGTTCAAAGGTTGTCCCTTGTCGTCTGCTTTCAAGCCGAAATAAAGCCACACGATTGACTTGCTTCTCGGTTTACTGATCAGATCCATGTTTCTGGGGTCGTTCTCTGCAAGCTGTCCGCTGGCTGGCTGCAACATGCTGCAAGAGTTAGGTAAAATAGAAAACAAAGCAGCTACACAGATAATGAGGCAGTATTTAAAAATGTACTCTTAATGCATGCTAATGATGATGAGAATTTCCGGTTGTGAAAAGAAACAGGAGACTCAAATGCATGTCATCATGACCAGCTCATGATTGTAAACAAATGAAATCAACTCTGCTATTGCAATGGAAAAATAGTCCATATTCGTATTGTATTTTGTGAAAACCTAAAGTCTAACCTCTTGTAGGGGCTTTCATATAAATACAAATAAAAACACATAGGATGGCAGCCATTGCATGGTGTTGCATCTTCTAGCTGCTCTATTTCTGTGCTTGCTACGTCTTTTTTTGTGAACCAACGACAGCATAGTGCGACGGTTCAGGGTTGCCAGGTCCTGATGTTTATAGACCTGCACAAACTTCAAATCCAAAACTTAAATTCGCTGTGTGGCAGTTCGTATCTGGTTATCAAATTGATGGTGCACCTGTTTGGGAATATGGACTATGAATTATAATACTGCACTGTATCTGTTGGGTCAGCTACTTAAAGACAACATTTTACATACAAATAGCAAAGAGAGTGTGAGGAACCAGGGGGCCAATATATGACCCCAAAGCAACATTTTCCTCAGGAACCTCCTAGGAGGTTAATCCGGACCTGTGTAGGTCTTTCTGTCAGGTGAGAAAGGTATATCAAAACAGACAACCAGAGGAATAAATGTGTCCCAAAGGGCAGCTAAGGAGGGAATGAAAATTGTTTTGAAATCATATGGGAAAAATGTAATGGAGTGAAAAATAAGTACACTATTTGCCTCTGAAATGTGGTAAAGTAGAAGTATTAAGTAGGAGAAAATGGAAATGCTCAAGCAAAGTACAAGTACCTCTAGGTTTCACTTAAGTACAGTGAAGTAAATGTACTTATTACGACTGTAGGGTTTGTAGCAGCACACATCATACGCGCGCCCACTTTTTAAACTGATTTGCGTGAAATGTTCAAACCTGGCAACACGTGGGCTCACGCTCCCACAGTTTGTCCATCACAGCTCGTACACACGTCTCTGGAGGGCGAATGATACTTCAGGTAAGAACCGAACCATTTATGAACAGGCTCTCACACCTTGTTTTCATGATTCAGATGCAAAGGTCACCCGACGTACTTTAGACTAACAATAGCGGCATTAATACAGTTATTATCTGCTCATTTTGTGGTAACGAGCAGCGTTGGTTTCACGTGACGTTAGCCTGCTGAAGGTTAGCTTCCGGGTACCCGTAGCTTACATCAGCATGGCCTCTCCGGCTTGCCGTAGCACGCTGTCTCCTTCGCGGTGGGTCAGATGTCGTCATGGCAACCCCACTCACAAGGTACCCACCGTTGAGTCCGGCTGATCTCACCGGAGACACACCTGCAGAGACACGCGGAACAAACAAACACGGGTAAAAAATGGCTTCGTGCCTCGTCCCGGAGTTCCCGGCCGTCCTGGTGGCTCTGGAGCATCTGAAGGAGCTGGACAAGCAGCTGAAGGAGGACGGGGTACCCTTCTCCCCTGAAGCCAGCCTCCACCTGATGGAGATCACTGCAGCCATCACTGGACTGGAGGCGGACCGGCGTGCTGCTCATGAGCATTTAGAAGTGGAAACCATAGAAAACAGCAAGTTGAGACATCAAATTAACAATATAAGAGAAAGAATGAGCCAGGAAATGATGGAAGACGTGGCGGCAGCCCGGGCGTCCAATGCTGAGGAGATAGAGCAGCTGCACAAAGACCTCGACTCAGTGTCTCAGCTGCAAGAAGCCACTGTGAAGAGGCAGGAGACACTCCTGAGCCACAACGAAGCGCTGTACCCGGAGCGAGAGCGGGCGAAGGCTGAGCATGAAGAGATCATTGCTGCTCAGAACGAGCAGATCACCTTGAAGTATGGCTTGCAGAGGGAGCTGGATGAGACGCAGGACCGGATAGAGGAGCTGAAGTCCTGCATCGCGGCTGTCGAACAGGACAAAACGGCACTGCAGCAAAGGATGGTGCTGAAGAGAGAGGCTTTCTCTGTGAAAAAAGACAACCTGTCCAGAGAGGTCGACCAGGCTGAGGGTAAAATTAAGCACCACAAGCAATCGATCAGGAGTAGCAGGAGGGAATTGGACAGACTTGATGACAAGAAACGGGAAATCCACGACCATCTGGGCGACCTCATGATGGACATGGCCAAGGTGGAGAGCAATTTACGAAGAATGGCAGCATCTCGGTGCCAGTGCGAGAAACATTTGCAGGGGGAAACGCAAAAGCATCACGAATTGAGGCAACAGAGAGAAACGATGAAGAAGGAGTTGCGCGAGTTAGGGGAAGCCTTCTGCGTTGCCGTCCAGCGTCTCAAAGAGGAAATTGCCGAGGTTGAAGGTAAAATAGAGGAGGGTCGAGCTTCAAGATTACTCTCTCAGGACTCCCTGGCTCAAATCTATAAGATATTCAAGCATCAGCGTGATGAAGAGAACGAAGTAAGGGCGGAGCATTTCCATGTCTCGCAGCAGCTGGAGCGATCCAAGCTGCAGCTGGAGGAGCGCATCTCCTCCGTAGTCAAACACAGCAAAGATATCAAAGAGATGGAGAAGCAGATCAGAGATCTCCTGGAAGCTGACACAATCACCAAGCGTGTGTTTGAGAGGAACCAGGAAGAGCTGTGCGATACCGTTGATACGGAGAAGAAGAACATCAGTCATTTTGAGGAGGAGAAGAGGCGGCTAACGTTGCTGTTGGAGGAGACGAAGAGGAAACAGGAGGAGCACGTGGTGAAGATGACCTCAGATATCAGCAACACCAGGAAGAGATACCAGGAGCTTCGACAAGAGGAGACCGCACTCCAAAAGCGTCAGCCCAAGAGCGCAAGTGCTGACTTGCTGACGAGCCATGTGACCCAGTGTGAGGTGGAGTACAGAAAAAAAGAGACCCAACACCATGAGGAAATAGAGCAGTGCACCACAGAGACCATGAGCATCACGAGGAGCCACGAGGAGAAGCAGAGGGAGTTGGAGGAGCAAGAGGAGATGCTGAAGGAGGTGGTTGCAAAGTGGAATGAAGAGCAGTCCAGGCATCAGAGACTGAAAACGCTGACCTCCGAGCTCAGGAGGAAGAGAAACGATCTGGAGCTGTCAATTCACGGGCTGAAGGAGAGAACGGGCTCTCTGCTTCAGCCCAAAGAGGAAATGAAGACCAAGCTGGAGGAGCTGCGAGAGAGTTACATGGACGTGCTGGATAAACAGGCCTCAGAGCTGAGAGCTGTAGAGATGAGCATCTATGACAATAGTGTGAAACTGGAGCAGGTCAGCGTGGAGAACAGCAGGCTGCAACTCTGTATCAGACAGATGACAGAGGATGTCAACGGAGCCAGAGAGGACAAAGACCGATACCGGCAGGAGGTTCACTGGTTCAAGCGGAACATAAAGACCTTGTTTGAGAGCTTACAGGATGCATGGAAAGAGGATTTGTTGGTAACTGGGGACTGTCAGAACAGCGATGGTGTGCTGTTGGTGTCGATGAGTGCCATGTTGAACCACCTGAAGACCAGGAGACAACAGTTGGGGAATGTCAGCACACTTCTACACCACCAAATGTTAGACTTCAGCAAACGACTGGGGGATAAAACTGTTATAGGACAGCAGAGTTAAGATGACCTGTAGTGTCTATGTGGATGGAATATAATGCATATAATACAACGTTGATATTCATTTGAAATCTAAAAATTGAATAAAGCTCAAAGCAACAAAAGATGAAATGAAGTCATGGCATGTTTATTTTTAATGCATACGTGTATGTTATACATACAATTACATTACATTACAGTCATTTAGCAGACGCTTTTATCCAAAGCGACTTACAATCAGTAGTATATTACATATCATTCACACACTGATGACAGGCTACCATGCAAGGTGCCACCATCAGACTCTAACTAACATTCATGCAACATCCAGTCCACACCGATGGCAAGCCTTCGGGAGCAACTTGGGGTTAAGTGTCTTGGCCAAGGACACATCGACGGGTATCGAACCACCGACCCTCTGATTGGAGAACTACCTTGCTCTCCACTACGCCACAGCCGCCCAATTACAATGCTCCTGAGTAGATTTCAGGGAAAAACCCCTCAACTGGGAGACATGCTTCACTCTTTTCATTTCTGTTCATGTTTACATGATTTAATTAATGGTGTATAGTAGATGCTGAAACAGAGCTATTGTTAATGCTATTAGTTCTTCATGTGCTGCTTTTCCTGAAACGACAAATCAAAATGTCTGCTTTGGAACTACTGCAATTTTATGGCTAAAATAAAGCCAATTTACAGCCCTTTGAATATCTTCTGTGTTTGAAATGGGCTCTATAAATATAAGTAGCCTTGCCTTGTTAACATGTTTTTTGGGGGACAAAACATGTTCAAGTGGGGTTTTTGGAGTATTTACGTCATTATGTCTCTCTGAGTCTCTGTCGTATACACCAGAGTTTTCTTCTTCCTTGCACTGAAATAAAAAAAAAAACAACAACTAACTTCTCTCCTCTCGACTGTTTCCTTTTATTAAGGCATCACCATTTGTCCCAAATCTGTAAATGCAATCACAAGGTTAACAGGTTGTTTTTTTCTGTCATTGTGATGCTCAAATAGTCAAAGGAAATATTGACTGTTATTATTTTATGTGCGTATATATTTTTTACCAACTCACTTGGTTGTTTGAGAAGGCACAATAACTCACAATAACTGTGAGAGACAGCCGTCACCCACTGCAGGTTTCCCCCTTGCTGCTTCTAATTTAAAATAAAGACTATTTGTTTTTTAAGTTTTAGTGTAATAATACAAACTGGATGAACGTGCTAAAATAAAAAAGATAAATGAAAAGTACCTGATTGATTGACGATTGAAGTTTGAAGACTTAAAATTCAAAGTGTGACGTCACTTTATTTTACCTTCTGCCTGTTGCATCTATCTGCTGCAATATTCATTTTCACTGTGTAAATATATTTAACACATTTATTTTACATCAACTTTTCTTTCTTTTCAGGCTGTATGAAGTTTGACACTTGGTCCCTGTGTACCAGCAGATGGCAGAGGAGACCTGGTTTCTCCTCACTGTGACCTTGCCCTGCAGCTATTGGGTCAATCAACCACCAACTTCCAAATATACAAAAGCTTGACAGGACGGCAGCTGCACAAGAAGATCTGAAGGGAAGTGAGCAGTTAATTCCAGTAAAAAGGTAAGTGGTCAGATAAATACTAAGTAAACTTTGCTCTGAACTACTTTGTGCCGTGTGATCTGGCAGCCACAGTCTCTGTATCTCTACGTTATGGTTGGATTGTGTCATATAAAATATTTGGAACAGTTTTTTGCTTCTAAGTGACTTTGAATTATCTAAAGTCTGTTCTCTCTGTCAGACTGTATTTGTCTGTGACTGCTCCACATTATCAGTTTTGTGTTTGCATGTGAGAAATGCCTCAACACGACTCTTCTTCCAGGGAGATTTAGTAACAAAAACACATTTGTTCATCTGTACTTTTGGTGTGTTGCTGTGTCATGTGGGAACTTTCTTTATGGTTTCCACTTGTTTTCTTCAGTAGAATGACACATGCAGATGTAAAGTTGAAAAACCTCCCTCAGAGACATTATGTGACAAAGTAGTTTGAGTGCTTTTTCCTAAAGTGATTCTGTCATTGTATCTTATGTTTTCTCATACTGTACTAGGAGACAAGGGCTTCATGTTTGTTTGTTCACAACTGAAACAAGCTGGTGCCATCTTAACTAATGCAAAATGCATATGTATGGAGTGAGTGGCCCCACTATGTTTTAGTGTAGTTGTAGTACGTGTTGTGTACACTTGGCTCTGCAGTGGAGGAGGCTGCCTTCCTAAAGGTCAGAGAGCAAAGTAGCAATTGAATACCACAAACTAGATAACATACACGATGCTGACTTTGGGGTCTGAAACACATCACACACATGCATCTGCACGTGCCGTAGTGCAAGACTTAAGAAAATATTGAAATTAAATTTCTTGATTTTGGATAACTTTGATTTTATTAAGGGTTCCTTCCAGTTAAAATGGGCTTAATTGGATTTCTAGGTGCACTATTAATATATGATTCAGGATATGATATGAATGTAATGTAATATAATGTATGCCATATAATTTGGTTCAGATATTAATGTTCCCCTCAGGATGAATCACAATATTATTGGTGGTCCTGACTCTTCATCTAGTGCCATCACCAGGTACTTTTTATTTTGCCCAATACTTTGGTTTTTGACCAAATACCATGGCATTTCCATCAGCCTCAGCTGTACTTTTTCTTCAGTGCTAATTAGCAAATATTAGCATGCTAACATGCTTAACTAAGATGATGAACATCAGCATTTTGACATTCTAATTACAAGCATGTTAGCATGCTGATGCTAGTATTTAGCTCAAAGCACTGCTGGGCCTTAGTACAGCCTCACAGTCTTGTTTTAATCTTTTATCAAACTGATCATTCCATAGAGAATAATATATCATTTCTAATCAAATCAATTTATTTATATATAATCATAACAGAAGTTTTCAAGAAAGACCTAAGGACATATATATATAATTAAACATTTACAATACAACAAGATCCCACAAGACAATGTTACATGTATTAGCACCGCAACGAATGCCTTGTTGGATACAAAGATCTGTCAAAAGGGAAAAAGCAGTTTGTTTTGTTTATACGCAATAGTGGTATAAGACCACAAAGCTTTTAAAGCCATGTCGAAGATATCACATAAAAAAACAAACACATGTATTGGAATGGAGCAGCTGTTCTTCAATGTGGAAATGTCAATATGCCACTAAAGTATAGAGTGACATGCTCTCCCTCACACGCAGACAGACACCACTACAGTAAATGATTCTGCCTGGAGCCACAAGAGGTTGACCACAGGATATGAATCACACAGCCCTCACTGCGCACACACACCGACACACACTGACATATAATATCAATTAATGCACATTCACCGTGTTTGGACATCAGCTGCTTTTGGAGGACAGTTCTTTTTCCAGCTGCTTATAAAAAAAGAAATCTGTAGAAATCATCATGTTTGTCAATCTTTCCTGGGCACCGACCACAATTGTGTCGTGACTTGTGGTGATGTTAAGAGACAAGGAAAAGTCAGAGTGTTGCATCTGCAGACGTGAGTCACCACTCACAACTCTAAAGAGCTTTTAGTTCTTTATCACGGCATGTGTGCTCATCTGTGCGCTGACACACTGACGTCAAAGCAACACAGTGGAAAATGAAAACATTCACTCCATTCTGTTGGATTAAGGGATCCAGAAAGAGAGGAATAATATGACTTGCTTATACACATCTAAGTTATTTTGATCACAGAGTACACACACAAGTGCAGGAATTGGCTTTGTTTATATTCAAGAGGTGGATGCTTCACTGTGGTCTCTGCAGAATGCTGATTAAGACTGAAACACGGTGTGATGCAACTTTCCGTTTTGTTCAACATGTTGAGGGAATCTTGGGATGAATACTGGAAATAAATCTAATTTAAGTAACAAAAAGATTTACTGGATTTTACCTCCTCAGGTCTCTGCCAATTGCCATCCATCCATCAATACACCAACCATGTGTGAAGCAGATCAAATGAACAATTCTTGAGATATGCAAAGGAAATATTCACTGACAGAGATTCATTGCTTTAGTTTGATATAAAAATGATTGAATTATGTAACTATTGTAAGTCGTTGTACCCCAATATAACGTACAAAAGCACTTAAAAATATGCAATATTGTAGTACTAAATTTACCAGTCAAAGAATTGTTACTGGTTACGTTGAAGATTCAGATTTTACTCACAATATATGGTAATTCAATTTTATGCATTATTATTTTTTAAACTATCCAGCAATGTATGAGAACTGAAAGCTCCACCCATACTGTTGATATAATCTATGGCTCCACCTTTCACTCTTCACTTCAAATTTGAATGAAGGACTTTTACTGTGCGGTATTAATAGTTTCACCATTAATACGGTACCGTTTAGATTCCTTATATGTGGTCAGTTAATCCACATAACGCCTGTTTGGAAATTTCATGCCAGATATGTGAGTAATACATGGACAGACAGTTTCCTTGATTTATAGTGAGATAAAAAAAAAAGAGCAAAAAAGCAACAACAAAAAAACCAACCTTAGTACCTTAAGTATAATTATGTGTTGCATAATTGTGTTTTCTTAAATCCCATGACTGGTCACATTTATGTTATGATCCTTAAGGGGAACCAGAAATCACAGTTGGGGATGTTCATATTAGTTTATACCATCTACATTTTGATTCCAGCCAAAACATTTATCAAATTTTAGCTCTATCAGTTTGGAAAAGTACAAAGTACTGAAAATAACTGATGTAACATTGGTAACTGTAAATTGTGATGTTTACAGTTACATTGTGCCCTGGGTGCTGTTACAACATGCAAACTGAGGAAGTTGTTATTGCAAACACACACACACACACACTTAATTCCTTTAGTCATGCATTGTCTTGCAGCTGAAGAGCAGTTCAACTGTCAACCATTGAAATGTACCTATTCTCCATTTTGACAATGACTTGTATGTTTGGATATTTGTGAGGGTTGGTCTCCATATATATATATATATATATATATATATATATATATATATATGCCACACACTCAGGCTTGTGTGTGCGAGAGAGCAGCGGTTTGGATTGCGCAGTATATTCTTCTCTCCCTCACCAGCACATGATGCCCTGGTGACGTCTATACTTCCTAATATCTCTCTCTCTCTCTCTCTCTCCCTCACCCTCCCCGAGTCTTTATAGGCGGGAGTGGGAAGTGAGACATCAGATTTTCTGCATTCACGTTGACAAATATTCATTGTCACTTACTCCTGTTGCAGTGAAAACACACGATTAAATCAGCTGACAGTAACATACAGTGTCGTTTAGAGTGACGGTAGCGTTAAAAGGAGGCGTTAAGGACAATTTACTCAAGCGCAGAGTGGACATAGCTGACGACAGTGATGGAGACTATGGGTAAGAGGCAGCTATTCTCTAATTTTACTGTAGATAAGGCGATTTTTGGATGTATAATATCTACTGTACATACATGGCCCGGGGTGAAAGATCAGAGTGACAGTGGGGTTCTGTCTCTATCTGGTGGTGCTGTGGAACAGATTGTGTGGATTTAATGACCATATTCAGTCAGGCTGGTGCTGGCATATGTATATGTATAAACATGGACTCGCATAATTATTAACATTAATGTCAAAGAGAGTTCAAAGGTCTTTTTATGTTTACCTGTGGGAAGGAGTGCCAGCTGACTCCTGTTATCGCTCAGTAACACCTTACTGAATGGATCCTAAACATCAGCATCTGATCTCTCCTTTTATAGTCATATAGTTCTGGACCAAAGGAGATGAGAAGAGAGTTAGTCACCAGTATTTTTTTGACAGAGCAAATGTCAGTCTCGGTTATGTGCATATTTTGCTTTTTTTCCCCACAAATTGTTTAAACTTTGTGACATACAATTAAAGAGAAGTGTTCCTTACTCTGTTTAAAATACTTCTTGTGTTTGTGTATCTGCTTTTAGAAAATTGAAGTACAAACCTTTCCACAAATATTTGTGGGTTGTTTTTGTAATATTGGAGACCTAGTGCTGTTTTAGATTAGATTAGATTAGATTCAACTTTATTGTCATTGCACAGAGTACAAGTACTAGGACAACGGAATTCAGTTTTAGCATCTAACCAGAAGTGCAAAAAGAAGCAGTAAAGGTGCAGTGCAATGTGCTAGATAAATAACAGTATAAATAACAGATAAATAATTAAAAGAAATAACAGTATGAGTAGTATAACAATATAGACAGTATGAACAGCGGATATGAAATGCAAGATATATATATATATATATAGTCTAAACAGTAAGATGTAAGTATATAACATTTAGTTTAAATGAAACTTAAGTTTAGCTTTAGTATTTTCAATATAACTGTCTGCAACACTTGGACGTGTACAAGCCTGATGCCTCTTGACAAACTACCAGTCAACTTTGACCCACTTTGGTTTGACCTGCTGCAGTTCAAAACAAAAACACTATTGAATAGCATTGACAGTATTCATGCCATTTAAAGCTGCTATAATCAATATGTAAAAGTTGAGACAAACCCAGCTCTGCAGTTCCTTTCTGCAGCTTTATTGCCACTTTAATCTTGATGTTTTTTTGTAAATTTTAATATTTAATTCTCTCACTGCTCTCATTAACCTCGTTTCCAAGCACAGCATGCATAGACCCAAAGAATGCTACCAACCAAGCATCAAACAGCATACAGACGCAGTTTAACACTAGCTAGTGACCAAAGTGGAATTGCCACTTTAATCTTGATGTTTTTTTGTAAATTTTAATATTTAATTCTCTCACTGCTCTCATTAACCTCGTTTCCAAGCACAGCATGCATAGACCCAAAGAATGCTACCAACCAAGCATCAAACATCTAGCTAGTGACCAAAGTGGAACATCTAGCGATTAAAGAGACAGGTTTTTCTCTCAGGAGTAAGACCTCACCAGAGATAGACGAGAGTAAATATTGGACTTGCATTCTTCTGGTGGCCAGAAACATGACTCCAAATTGATTTCAATGTTGCATCGTTTTTGCTAGATCTGTAAATAAGCAACTGTTATGCAAAATATGCCATAACAAACAATATATTGTGATAATGAGTCAGCTTGTTTGCTCTGTCCCCGGGTGTCCAAATAATTAGTTATTGTATGTTTAAATTGTTTCACCACAGATCCACAGTTATGGAGATGCTTTAAAGATCATAGTTGATTGTGTGATTTACATTTATTTTCAACTCATTTGGTAAAACTATTACTACTCAATGGCAGTTTGTAGGAAGCATCAGTCTTATTTTTAGGTTGCTTTTATGATTCAGTTACCATGTGAGTGGACAGATGTTGAGGGTGGACAAAAAGTGAGCTGAGCTGCACTCATTAAGCAGAAATACTTAAGCCACTATGTGAACTAAAAAAGCAGGGATTTGTCGCAATTAGGCAGTGCCAGACTACTTTTGAGCAGAGACAGTAGAGCCTATAAGAGGTGCTCATTCCCTGTCTCATAATCTGAGTTGAATGTCAACAGCCACATTAAATAAAAAACAGCACCACCTGCTTGTCAGAGGTATACTTGTTAATACAGATGTGTCTGAAATTTTAACAATCCCTCACCCCCAGTTTGACATTAGAATTAAAAATATTCTGAATGTTTTATTTTCTCCACCAGTGTGTCCGATGGGTGGAGGGGCCACCAGGCTGTACAGCGCCCTGACTCAGACCAGCAGCGGCTCTCCTCTCCCCCTCCCTCCGTCCCAGCAGCCTGCAGACACAAACGTGGATCCATCTTTCTGCCAGGTGACTCCTTCTCTTCTGTTAACAGTACAGATTTCAGAAACTGACACAGCAGCGGATACGTGAAGTAATCTGCCTCCTCCGGTTTAATAAATGGTTAGTGTCATGTCTGTTTTGCAGGGGGAGGTATGTCCCCCCGATCCAGTGGAGCTGCTCAGACAGTGTGAAGAGGCCCTCAGGGACCAACCACCTCGCCTCCACAGGAAGTTCACTCACCTCAATGATGGAGACAGCGTCCCCAGCGGCTCCGTCAGGGTGATGCAGTGGAACATACTAGCCCAAGGTAGATTTGCTTTTAGCCTGTGTAATATTACATCTCACCGGCTTGTGGACTCTAATATATTTAGTGACACATCAGCTTCAAAAACTGTTTTGATTCCCTCTGCTGTTCTCATCAACCCGTCACTAGCTTATTTCACAGTCAACCCTCTGTACACTACCCGCCCAGCACTAAACTGCAGACATAGTTAGTTAAGCTTGCTGGTGGAGGACATTGAAAAAGTAGCAAGATAAAAACCCTACCTTGCCAACATAAACTATGGACCCTTGTTAAGCTCTATTCTAAAGTCAGATCTCCATTGTTCTTGTGTCCTTCAGCTCTGGGCGAGGGACTAGACAGTTTTGTCCGGTGTCCCCCCGAGGCCCTCAGCTGGCCCCGCAGGAAGTACCTCATCTTAGAGGAGATCCTCACCTACAGACCTCATATCCTGTGTCTGCAGGAAGTCGACCACTACTATGACACCCTCCAGCCGGTTCTGGCAGGCCTCGGTTACAGCGGCAACTTTTGCCCCAAACCCTGGTCGCCATGCCTAGATGTGGAGGGCAACAACGGTCCGGACGGCTGTGCTCTGTTCTTCGATCAGTCGCGGTACGAGCTCCTAGATAGCGTGAACATAAGGCTCTCTGCCATGAGGATTCCAACCAATCAGGTGAGTGGAATCTGTGAAAAGCCAATCTTGGACACATAATAAAAGCTTCTCATAAGCACCTCTAACAAGCATCTCTCTTGTCACAGATTGCTGTGGTGACGATGCTGCGTTGTCGGAACACAGGGAGGTGTGTGTGTGTGGCCGTGACGCATCTGAAGGCTCGTTCTGGCTGGGAGTGGCTCCGCAGCGCCCAGGGCTCCGTCCTCCTGCAACACCTCCAGAATCTGGTCCAGAAGCATGCTGGCGATCCTGCGGGTGCCCCCAAGTCAGACATCCCTTTGCTCATATGTGGAGATTTCAACGCAGTCCCAAATGAAGAGGTTTACCGACGTTTCATCACGTCGCCTTTGTGTTTGGACTCGGCCTATAAGAAACTCAGTAAAGACGGTTTAACTGAGCCAGAGTACACAACGTGGAAGATTCGGCAAACGGGGGAATGCTGTACCACTCTGGACTACATCTGGTACAGTCAGGACACACTGAGAGTGGACACAGTTCTGGACATGCCCACTGAGGAACAGATTGGGCCAAACAGGCTTCCGTCCTTTAGCTATCCATCAGACCATATCTCTCTGGTTTGTGACTTCAGCTTTAAGGAGAAGGAGTGAACCACCTGCACACAGGAAGGGACGATACTGAGAAGAGACATTTGAGATTGGCTACTGGTTGGCTTCACTTAACAGGAAGATGGGCATATGAGAGGCCTTTTGGTTGTGACAGGCGGAGGATGACAACAGGTTAAAGAGAAACGAGGGTTGGTTATTTTTGCCTTGATGGAACAGTCGGATAACTTATGACGCACAAGTCATAGAGATACATGCTGCAACGACAACATAGTCTACCTGCACAGTGAAAGGGATTGGAAACATTATATATATCTAATCCTGAAATCAAAATGTTTTAAATGTTGTGTTTCACACTGACATTGTACAACAGAGTGACTGAGAATAAAGTGTTTTTGCTGCTCATGTATGGTTTACCTTCAATGACTGTTGTTTTTGCAGTAAAGTGTTATGTAGATTTACTATTTAGAGGATAGTTTACCCAAATAACCAAATTTTCCAGTGGTTTCTAGTGATGCAGATTATAGTGCAGATTTTATTTGTCCGGGTTTGGTGAGTCTCACAATCTAATATCTAAAATCCACAGACTTCACAGTGATCATTGAACCGCTTTCTACATAATAAGTAGCCTCTATTAAAAGTGCTGAAAGTGTGCTCTGCGTTTTATCCAGATTAACAGAGGCATTGTTTCAGAACACACCTTGCTGTTAAATTTTACTTTTTGAGCTAAACAAACTAAATCCATTCACCAAGGAAATGTGTTTGGTTACCTGGGTTAACTGACACTTTAAAGCTGACTTAGTCTACTAATACTGGATAACAGGGTCTTCTAAATGCCAAATAAGTAAAAATCTAACTATGTTAACGCCATGCCTTTTTGAAAACATTTCCAACATTGAATACCAAAGAGTATATTCTTCAGGATTGTGCTATTAGCACCATTTTAAAATAACTTTATTTGATCATCTGTATTTATGAGCTTCTTTTCAGTTACAGCACACCTTGATTTATCTTTGTCTACCTTATCATAAGGCTGAACAAAAGGTAGTTATTATCACACGGATGTAAGTTTAAATGTTAATTTTTCTGATGAGTTTTGTTTTAATTAGTTACTTGATGCTATCCAAAAGGGTGATGATTGATTGATTGCTGGGATTAAGAGCTGCCCTTAGTGAAGTAGTCGCGCAGCGGGGGATTTGTACAAGGAGATCCAACTTAAGCTTTCCACTCGTCACCCTGTAATCGAACGTGTGTCAATTTAATCAAAAATAGATTCATAGAGATGCAATGGTCAGGTGTTTCTTACAAGCCAAATAACCACCACGGTGCTAACAAAGCCGCTGTTGGGAAGTTTGCAGATGACACTGCCATCATTGTCCGGATGACAAACAACAATGAGACTTTATAAAGAAAGGAAATCAACAATCTTGCAGAGTGGTGCTCAGAGAACGACCTACTTCACCACGTCAGGAAAACCAAGGAGCGGATTGGAGATTTTAGAACAAAAGGATGTGAAGTCACACACCCCTTTATACATCAATAAAGCTGAGTTGGAGCAAGTGAACAGTTATAAGATCCTGGGAATCAACATTACATAAAACCTGACCTGGCCATCATACATCTCCTGGTGAAAAAAGCTCAAACGGCTGTATTTCGTGAGGAAACTTGATGCCAAATTCTTATTAGCTTTTACGGAAGAGCATAAGAAAGCATCCTGGAAACATTACAAACTGACATGGAATGTGCACAAATCAGGAATAGAGGCCTCTTTGTCGAAGTATAAATGGTACCCATCCACTGAGCATCAATGATATTGGTGACAAGAGGTGCCTGCAAAGAACCCAAAGGGGGAAAAAAGACCCACCCCAGCCTGTTCACCCTACTGCCAGTTTGGCAAGCATTACAGAAGTGTCAGCTGCTGTAGGATTTTTTTTATTGTGTCTGTAACTCAGCAGGGACAGCTCCCCATGTCCTTTATGAAACTGCTTCATCAGTATATATGGAGAACACGCTTTAAAAAGGAGGGAGGCCGGAGGAAAACAACAGGAAGAACTGGAGTTTCTCGTGAAAAACAGTGAGCTTTTTAATCTTTGCTGCGATGTTGAATGAAACACTTCCGGACATATGGGGCATGACGCATGGTATAATTGTGACATTAATTATGTTAATTTACAATTATCATGAATCTGAAAAATAAACAAAAATACAACCGTACTAGGACTAAGAATCATCATAAAACAAATATCATTCATAATCATAAAATGTTTTATACAATTGTATACAACAACAAAAAAGAAATAAGTGATTAAAATTGTATAATATAGATTGGCATAAAAATCTAATTGTATAAAATTACATTAGAAAATCATAAAGAATGGCATACTAACATGTCATGAAAAAGTAAAAAAATATAGTATCTCATTAAAAAAGTGATAAATAAGTATGCCATTAAAGATAAGGATATAGTTTCTCATAAAATGTCATAAATAACTCATAGTATACAATGCCATGAAATATTTCATAGTATAGTATGCCGTAAATATGCAATAAAAAATGTCAAAATCAAAATGATAAAAAGTCATAGTGTAGTCATAAAAAGGTCAAAACACAAGTCATATTACAGTGTGCCAAAAAATGTCACAAAAGATATAGTACAGTATGAAATAAAACTGTTACGCCATTGTATGCTAAATAAATGTCATTGTGTAGTATGTCATGAAGAAATTCATAATATTGGGGCGACTGTGGCTCAGTGCTAGAGCGGTGGTTCAATCCCCGGCTCCACTAGTCCATGTCGATGTGTCCTTGGCCAAGATACCCAAATTGCTCCAGTAGGCTGTATGAATGTCAGTTAGTCCTGATGGGCAACACCTTGCATGGTAGCCCCTGGGTGTAAATGAGCAAATTACATTAGTGTAAAAGCGCTTTGAGTGGTTGGAAGACTAGAAAAGCCCTAAACAAGTACAAGTCCATTAACCACAAAGTATGCCATAAATATGTCATAAAAATATCATAGTATAGTGTTGTAACGGTTTTGACCTTTTATTATTAAAGAGGGGTGCCAGTCAGAGTCAAGTCTGACAAATAATAATTATAAATGGAAAGAAAATAGGTCAGTCAAACCATACAAAACAATACAGTAAATATCCAGTAATAACGAAATATGTCACCAAAAAAAACATTACTGCATGAACAAATATACAACGAAATGTATTCAAACCAGGGAGGAACACAATTAATATAGATAGGATTGAGGGTGTAACCCACAATCTCTAAATTTACACCGTTTCGGGTTTTTCCACAACGCCAAGAGTTCAGTCCAATCCTAGTATCGCTCAAAAACTCCAATCAAAAACACGCTCCGGGTTTTACCGCGGATCCCCAAAAATGAACAAAACAAGGAAACGATAAACAGCGTCTATCTGCCGTTAACAAAAAAGGAAAAAATACAAAATAAACTAACTATCGGGTACTCACAGTACCGTGGACCATTTAGGGAGCCGAGAGTCCAGTCCGAGCCCTGGTCTCCACTCAGGAGAGACGCCGGAGACTCGACAGTCACGTCATCCAACAGAGTCCTCCTCCCGACGCCTCCAGAGACAGCTGCTGCAGAGTCCTCCTGGCACTGCTATGATGCGGATTATAACCAGGGATATCAGGGAGTTTGTTTAAGGGCTGTGATTGGATGATTGGATGATTGTGGGCGTTGACTGTTGCGAATATGAATGGACTCTTGTTAGGTGGTGATGATGTATTATTATTATCATGCCATAAAATGTCATAGTATAGTTTAACATAAGAAGTCTCATAAAATATATCATAGTATAGTGTGCCATAAAATGTCATAATATAGTGTGCCATGAAAATGTCATGGTAGAGTGTGTCATTTACAGTGTCATAGCATTGTATGGAAGAAAAAAGTCATGAAAATAATCGTAGTATAGGATTTCGAAAAAAGTTTTTAAAAAAAAAAGTAATAATATAGCATATCTAAAAAGGTTAAAAAAAAGTAATAGTTTAGCATGTCTAAAAAAGAAAAAAATATAGCATGCCAATATAGTCATAATATAGCATGCCGAAAAAAGTCATGAAAAAATTCATAGTTTAGCATGTCGAAAAAAGTTTTTTAAAAAGTCATAATATAGCATGTTGTAAAAATTCATAAAAAAATCAGTATAGCATGTAAAAAAAAGTCATGAAAGAAATCATAGTATAGCATGTTTAAAAAGTCATAAAAATTCATAGTATAGTATGTCGAAAAAAGTTTAAAAAAGTCATAATATAGCATGCCGAAAAAAGTCATTAAAGAAATCATAATATAGCATGCCGAAAAAAGTCATAAAAAAAGTCATAGTTTAGCATGGCGAAAAAAGTCATGAAAAAAAGTCATACTTTAGCATGTTGAAAAAAGTCATAAAAAAGTCATAATATAGCATGCCGAAAAAAGTCATAAAAAAAGTCATAGTTTAGCATGCCGAAAAAAAAAAAAAGTCATAGTATAGCATGTTGTAAAAATTCATAACAAAATCAGTATAGCATGTAAAAAAAAGTCAAAAAAAAATCATAGTATAGCATGAAAATCAGTATAGCATGTAAAAAAAGTCATGAAAAAAAAAAAATTCATAGTATAGCATGTCGCATGTCTAAAAAAAAAAGAAAAAAAAAAAAGTCATAATATAGCATGCGAAAACATTCATAAAAAAAGTCATAGTTTAGCATGTCGAAAAAAGTTTAAAAAAGTCATAATATAGCATGTCGAAAAAAGTTAAAAAAAAGTCATAGTTTAGCATGTCGAAAAAAGAAAAAAAAAGTCATAATATAGCATGCCGAAAAAAGTCATAAAAAAAGTCATAGTTTAGCATGTCGAAAAAAGTTTAAAAAAGTCATGTTAAAAAAAAAGTCATACTATAGCATGTTGAAAAAAGTCATAAAAAATCATAGTTTAGCATGTCGAAAAAAGTTAAAAAAAAAAAAGTCATAATCTAGCATGCCTAAAAAAAGTCATAAAAAAAGTCATAGTTTAGCATGTCGAAAAAAGTTTAAAAAAGTCATAAATAGCATGTCTAAAAAAGAAAAAAAAAAGTCATAATATAGCATGTCATAAAAAAAAAGTTTAGCATGTCGAAAAAAAAAAAAGTCATAATATAGCATGTCGAAAAAAGTCATAAAAAAAGTCATAGTTTAGCATGTCGAAAAAAGAAAAGAAAAAGTCATAATAAAAAAAGTCATAAAAAATCATAATATAGCATGCCGAAAAAAGTCATAAAAAATCAGTTTAGGAGAGCATTTAGCATGCCGAAAAAAAGTTTAAAAAAAAAAGTCATATAATCTAAAAAAGTCATAGCCGAAAAAAGTCATAGCAAAAAAAGTCATAGTTTAGCATGTCGAAAAAAGTTTAAAAAAGTCATAATATAGCATGTCGAAAAAAGAAAAAAAAAAGTCATAATATAGCATGCCGAAAAAAGTCATAAAAAAGTCATAGTTTAGCATTTCGGAAAAAGTTTAAAAAAGTCATAATATAGCATGTTGTAAAAATTCATAAAAAAAATCAGTATAGCATGTAAAGAAAAGTCATGAAAAAAAATCAGTATAGCATGTTTAAAAAGTCATAAAAATTCATAGTATAGCATGTCTAAAAAGTCATAATATAGCATGCGAAAAAGTCGAAAAAAAGTTCATAATATAGCATGTCATAAAAAAAGTGTC
This sequence comes from Anoplopoma fimbria, assembly GCF_027596085.1. Classification (NCBI taxonomy): domain Eukaryota; kingdom Metazoa; phylum Chordata; class Actinopteri; order Perciformes; family Anoplopomatidae; genus Anoplopoma; species Anoplopoma fimbria. The sequence goes on from NC_072457.1 coordinate 14,761,041, forward strand.
ATAAAAAGTCATAGTTTAGCATGCCGAAAAAAGACATGAAAAACAAATCATAGTATAGCATGTTGAAAAAGTCATAAAAAAATCATAGTATAGCATGTCGAAAAAGTCATGAAAAAGTCCTAGTATATTATGTTTAATTTTTTTTTTTATAAAAGTCATTGTGTAGCATTTCGAAAAAAGTAAAAAAATAAAGTCATAGTACAGCATTTGAAAAAAAGTCATAGTTTAGCATGTCGAAAAAAGTCATGAAAAAAAATCATAGTATAGTATGTTGAAAAAAGTCATAGAAAAGTCATTTTCATGTCCAAGTAATTAATTATATTATAATATTAATAAAACGATTGAATAATTTGTTTGTTAATATTCAGAATGAAGAGCATATTAGGCCTTTATTTGATTTTCTTGCTATGAAGAGTATTAGGTAATCAATGTTATTATGTATGTATAATAACTATTCACATTCTCAAGACATCACTGTAGCATACATATTGCCCAGTTTGTCTTGAAGAAAGAAATTAAACATGATAATGTATTTCAGTGTACAGGAAGAGACTGGGTGGACCAAAAATAGGAAAAATGGCTTAGACCTCAGAGGGTTTGAAAACTATCATGAAGGGAGTCTGTCTTGTCTGAGATATAATTAAAGGTATGGAAGTTGCAACGTTTGTATCTTATTAAATATGTATTTCTTATACTTATATTTTAGGTATTTGCAATAGAAATGAGATTAACTAGAAAACATTTTTAAGAATATGCAACTGTAATAACTGTGAACCCCCTCCTACTTCCCCCCAAAATCCAATTTTGCACCTGCAAACATCAATGTAAATACTTTAAGAATGAATCCATAAAACCATGATGAAAAGACTCAAGATCGAAATTTCTTTTTATATTTCAGTAAAATCTACTTTAATACACTTTGAAACAAGAGTACAACAAAATAGAATATACTTCAAATGTTGAATATAGAAAAAGTCCAGTCTGAACACAAAACATCTTTCTCTCTTCAGATAAAAAATAAAATAATGAAATGTTGGGGCAGGGCCAAAAAGGCAGTAATAAAATGTATGCTGGCTAATTGGCCTCTGTTTTAAGTAAAGTGACCTGGTATCCACAGTGGTTTTATATTTTTTGCAACATTTTTGCATAAACTTGTGATTTCAATGCTCTTTTCAATAATTAAAATAATTGATTCAATTAAGTATTGATCTCTGTGTTTACATACATTCCTATATGAATTGAATCCAAGACATGGCAGCAAGCACCAGCTCTGAGTTGCATTCATTGCATTTCTGTGCAGCCAGACTGTGTAGAGTTGTGAAAAGAGCAAACTTAAAAAAGAAAAATAATGGAGAAATAGCCAAGATCCTTTTGTGAAATAAGTCTGAAATTCATGCCTTGAGATTTTTTCAGACACTGGAAGAGACACTGCAAAACAATCTGGCCACTGATCTATGACATTTTGCCGTTTCAATCTAAATGAGAGTTTAACAGCCCGATAGTTACAGTGGAACTAATAATAATAATACAAATATTAGTTCACCTAGTTTCAGTAATACTGTGCTTGGTACAAGGTATCAAAACACAAAAACAAAGTTCAGCTTAATGTTCGGACAATACATGAAAAAGAAAGTCAAAATTAAAATCTAGGGCTGTTAACTTTAGCTCCGTAAACTGTAAATAGTAGAGATATATATATAAATATGTACATACATGACCATTCTCTCTCTGATATTGTTCCTTCTTTGAGCGTCCTACGGCTCCACTTTCTCTGTCTTTCTCTCACTCTTAGCACTCTCGTAGCACCACCCACACTTGATCTGCACAGTGATATAAGTAAAAAAAGAAGAAAGAAGTTGCTGGTTTAAACATCTGAAGTGGCAAAATTATAAACGAATGGTCTCTACAAATGCTTAATTACACCTCCATTGTGTATTTCTCCTTTTCATTTTGTTTGGTTGTAACTATTTGCCTCATTTTGTAGTGTTTCAGCTTTTTTTTTTGTATTTTCAAGGTTTTCTCCTTTCCCCCCCCAAAATTTGACAGCGACAGCGATCCATTCAGAAGGCATCATTGTAGTGATCAAGGTTGGTCCCTTTACCTTTCACAACAAGTCCCTTTAAAGTCTGTGTGTATTTCTGTGAACTCCATACACGACACTCAGAGGTTTCAGTGTGGTTCTGAGGACCGGCTTGGATCAGTAAAGTTCTAAGTAGCGACAAAGACGATGTGAAAACAAAGTTCAGGACTAAAAACAGGCCTTCAGGAGTCTTTTAAAGTCTCACAGACTGCTGCTGGTTATAACAAGAGTAAATGACGTCAGACAAATACAAACTACCACTCTGAAATGTGTTCATTTCAACACTCAGGCTCTTCAGTCTTTATCGTCACGTCCGGTGTTTCCAGTTTGATAACCACCTCAGCATCCACAGCCTCTGATTGGACGTTCGGGACAGTTTTGGGGTTCACCTGGTTCTGCTGGACCGCCATCGGCATCTGCACAGTTTGGAACTGGACTCCTGCTGCCTTCAACTTCTCCATTGAGACTCCTCCCGTTCCCTGTGATCCTATCACCAGCTCTGAACCATTAAAGATGCCGCTTATGATCCGAGGGTGTGCCGTCATCGTCTGATTGGCTGTCGATACGGTTACTACGCCCGCCCCGCTACCCGCCTGGGTCACCACCAGAGTCTGTTGTTGCGCCTGCGTCGGCACAGTGAGTCTCATCACTTGCGTTCCTGGTGCGACGTTGACAGGTCCCAGAGCCCGGACCGTCAGGGGGTTCCCGATGAGGCTGATCCCCGCTGAGGAGCCCCGGATGCTGGACTTGTTTGAGCCTGTGGAAGTTTGGAGGTGACACTGAGCTAACTGGTGGGCTGGGATTGTGATGATCTTGGCCAGCTGGACAGTGATCTTGTCTCCGTTCTCTGCTGTGGCTGGGACCATGGTGGGGATGGTCTGGATCATAACCTACCCAAAAAACACATTCATTTAAAAAAAACTATTTGTGAAGGTCACCAAGAAAGACTACAAACCAAGAATGTTACATGTTAACAATTTCCTTCATTGGTCTATAAGCCTGTACAGGACCATATAGAACGCAGCTTATTACCAACCTCAGTTATGAAAGTATGATGGATAAGAAGGAGAGATGATATGGCCAACACTTTTTCAGCATTTCCCAGCAGTATAAAACAATAATTCCTAATAATATAATCAATTAAAATGGCCTGGATAAGCAGCAAAAGATGGATGGATGGATGAATTAACTTAAAATGATTCATTCAAAAGTTCCCTTCCTTAGTTTTTGCTAAAATTGACACTTGGCACATTCTATACTTCTTAGCTTCCATATATGGTAGTGGAACAGATACCATGTTGTGAGATGCAAAAGTACTTGTAATTGAATGAGTTTCCTCTTATACACACCTTCTGTTGTGAGTTGGTGTTACCAGCAGCAGAAGTGTTGGTGAGGAGGGTGGTGTGGCCGGTTCCCCCTGTTGTCCTTGTCGGCTGCTGCACAGCAACAGTGGAAATCTTCTGACCCAGTGATGTTGTCATGACTACAGGCACCTGCATTGCCACACGCACTGTCCTGTAGACAAGAGGTAAGACAGCAAAAAGGAGTAAAAAGTCAATACTTAAAAGTTGGGAAAATATGAAACGATTTGCCTCGGCACTGCTAATATGAGAAACCCTTTAACTGGAGGTCCTCATCTCTCTGCGGGAGTCTAACCTGGGCCCAGTGGCGGTTGGGATGATAGCCGTATGAGACTGCTGACTCCCATCATATGCTCCTGAAGTAGATATTATCCTCGGTATCCCTGCCATCATTGCTGCGCCACCTCCTGCCACTGTTTTGCTGCCCGTGGCGATGGTAGCATGGACCACGTTTGCCCTGTTCCCGCCCCGCAAGATGTTTGGCTTCTTGGACGATGACAGCTCCGTCGCCTGCAGCAGCATGTCGGATGGAGGCGGCACGCGCTCGTAGGATAGGGTCTCTGAGCCCATCAGATCTTCGGGGGAGGGCATTTCTGCCTTATCATCGTCGATGATGACTATGTTTTTGGGCATGTCTTTGAACTGGTAAACCAGCCGCTGGCCCTCTACCTTGGCGAGGATGCCGCGCTGGTAGTAATATCTGAGTGAAAAACAATATTCAGGAATTACAATGCTGGTTTCCAAAAAACACAATTGTGAAAAAAAAACACAATCCGAATCCCCTCCCCCAAAACAAATCCCAGACTGCTCACCTGAGTGCCCGTCCCATGGTCTCATAGTTCATGTCTGGTTTGTTCTTGTGTTTCCCCCACAGCTTGGACACGGCCTTTGAGTCGACCAGTTTGAAGATGCCCTTCTCCCTCTGAGTCCACTTGATGTACCTGGGACAGGTGTTTTTGTCCTGGAGGAGGTCCAACAGGAACTCCCATAGGTAGGTGGTGCTCCCTGCTGGAAATCAAGATAATTGAATGCACTGGTTAATAGAAACCTAGATTCATCCAGTGCTTTATACGTTATCATAGCAACAGATTTATCTCTTCATAAATGTTTAGCATGGGACGTAGCATTAGCACTGTTGGGTACCTTTCCCTTCTCTCGGTTTCTTCTTGATGCCGAGGTCCAGTGAACCGTTGGAAATAGATGACTGATGCGTCTTTGGCCTCCGTCCAGCTATAACAAGGGAATATTTAAAATAAGACTTAATCAATCAATCAATCAATCAATCAATCAATCAATCAATCAATCAATCAATCAATCAATCAATCAATCTGCCTTGTGAGCTAAAGTTTAGACCCTACTGTAAGACTCTACCACTAGGTGGTGCTCTTAGATAAACTCAATAACTGTACTTAACAGCGGAAGTCTGGATTTTGGTTTGAGGTTTGTGGCTTGGCTTGTGAGGTAAGGTTAATGACAGAGCAGCCAGATGTTTTCCATTTAAAACTTTGCCTTTTTCCAAAACTTATCTCCCCACACTCCACAATATGGTGCAGATAGTGGGTCTACAACTGCATGAAATAGAATTTTAACATTTCTGTGTGCTCTTTTTCCCCACAGCTTTTGACTACTGGGGGTTCACTTTCCTCAGTTTATAGATGAATTCTGTGTTGGCACAAACAAAAACTTTAAAGATCTCTCTGTCTTACCTCTCCTCTTCCTGACAGGCTCGTGGCCTGGCTCTGGTTCCTCAAGCAGGGTGACCATCTCCTCATCTTCCTCCTCGCAACACTCCTCTGTCGATATCTCCACCTCTGTCTCTGTAATCATGTCGGGACGCATGGCTGCGTGAAGGAAGTCGGGTGTCACTATGCATGGCGGGATAAAAGCTTCTGGATGGAGGAATTAAAGAGGGAAGAGTTAAACTTTAAAAAATATTCAAGCTGGAATACATTACTTTCTTCATGTCCAAACTACAGCAAAGATAACAGACAAACCACATTTAGTATTTAGCCACCCCTCACTAAACTATTGTATATAATCATTTGGAGTTTATTATTGAACATTACAAAGTTTGAAGTCAAACCATTTGTAAATCGTGTTTTGGGGTACTATTAGTTAGTGTGTTTTACCTGGGCTACGGTCTCCTCTGAGGCTGGAAGGTGAATCCATGCGTAGCAGAGCCTCTGCAGCCTCAATGGTCTTATCGGAGCAGTGAATACTGGTGCCATGGACAGAAGCCTCCACTGAAACACACACATAATCAATTAGTAAATGTTCTTACATGAGTTACAATTTGATTTCCCATGTCAAAGCTAAGAAAACAATTTAAATATATATCTATATATTTATTTATATATTAATGGTTAACTTCATTTCCCCACAGCAATAATAATAAGAACTACTACTACCAACAGCTTGTCACCTGTTACACAGTTAACACAGTGCTGCATATGCAACACACCAAATGCAACTATATGGCGCCCCCTAGTGAAAAGACAAATTGCCAAGATTATTTGGCAATTCCAACAACAACACATTTAGTCTGATCCAGGTATAGTGCAACCTTCACAGTAGGACGTTTCTTATATTGCCTCTTTATATTTGTTGACTGTTATCATGACATCATTAAACTGCACCTTTGGGTTATGTTTGAAGTTGCAAGATGCCAGGATTGGTTCAAGATACTCAAAGTGTGACATGAGGAATGTCGTCCCTATTTAGGCTATCACAAATATGGCAAGACTTGGTACAAAAACAGACACAATGCTGTTTAAATAGAATACGGGATTAGACCTGAAGGAAATGTTACGTTGGCCCATTTGAGACCCCGAGAAGGAACCCAGGGCACCTGCTGTCGGTGTCAATCACTGGAGACACGAGATCCCGTTACACACTGCTCTGTCCATGTTTGGCTATCTCACTGAGGCAACAGCCACAGCATAGGGGAGACATGGACTATCTTTAGATTGTCCCACTCATTCAATTCCCTCTCTCAAACAAACAGGACATGCTGTTGGCCGTCACAGCTGAGACTCTATAGCTTACCGGGCTGCTCTTAAAACCAGGCAGCCATACTGTGATAACGCCACCAAAATATGAGGTCAGAAAGCTGCGGCTTGACACCCATAACCGCATATGGACACTATAGTCATTTCTAGTCTGTCCAAAATGTTAGGATTTTAATTTATCCTTAATTATTGAATATTAAAACAAATACAAACATATAGAACTGGCAAAAAAAAGACACAATATGTATTGGTAGAGTATATAAAAGTATTATAATCAAAACAAAGTTAGAAAAATGAATATTATCAACCTATACTACAATGTAACGGCGCCAAGAATAGCAGCAAGTCCGACAAAAAGTAGTGCTGCCTCTGATGACTTCCGTGTTTACAGTCCTCATCCTTTCCCTCCAGTTCTCTTCGAAGAAGCTCACAAATCCTCCTGTCACTCAACAACCGCCTCACCTCCTATTGGCTCATAGCGGAGCGAACGGCCCGCCCCCGGTTGAATGTGATTGGACGCTCGGTGACGTCATAGACCAGCGCTCACGCCATTGGTATAACGGGCAAGTCACTCAACAACACAGCACGCCCTCTACATACACAATGCTTCCGCCATCGAAACGGGACTAATATAGTTTGTAATTTGCGGAAAAAAACGTGTGAAAACGACGCAGTGTTTTTCACAACACGTAGCACATTAACATAAACTGTTAAAAGGCGAGTGAAATCACACTTTAGTGTCTTTTTTTTAACAGGTCAGTGTGGTCGGAGGCTGAAGCTGCATAGAAAACAACTACAGGGGAGAAACCAGTGAGCCAGGCCACCCCACGCTTCAACCAGTGGCTGCACAAAACATAAACCAGAATGCAAAAAAGATCAAAACCTCCCACATTTCATCTGTGATAAGTCTGCCCACCACTCCGACAATACACAGCACACATACAGTGGCCATCACTTTTCTTGTCTAATGGACTGTTATTCATGTACAATGTGAGGACTTACTGCACACAAGTACCACAAAAGGAGAAACATAAAGCCAGACACAGGTAATAATAATATTAATATTAATACCGGAGGGGATATGTGGCTGTGTGCACCAAATTAATGATAGTAAAAAATAACACCCACATGTCCTTCCGACTCAGACAGCGTGGCAAAGACGTAGGAAAGACAACATCTTCCACTTCCTGGTTGTGCAGCGCCGACCACAGATCTGTAGTCCTAACTCTCATCGCGGAGGAATTCAAATGCTGCAACATGCAAAACACTCTCCGTGCAGATAACGACCCGCTGGTGCAGACTGGCGAGCCGAGCCAAAGTCTTTCCCCTCTTAAACCGGGTCCGGTAAACCGTGTAGCAACGCCATGCAGGTTGCTACCAAGGTGATCACTTCCTGATTGCCCTCCACCATTACTCCACCACACTGCTCAGCGGGCGGAGGCGCCGCGGACGAGCTTCAAACGCAACCCGCACCTGAAAGCGAGCTCCCGGGTCGCGGTTGTAAGAAGGTGGAGATACGTTACCGGCTCGGATGAGTAGATCGAGCTGGTTTGCGTGCCCCTCATGCTGCGAAGTCGCCATGTTTTCCCCTTGCTGCAGATTCACATTGACTTCTCACTGAATAGTATAGGAAGCTGCTAGCTCAGATCATTCCGCCGCGAATGGGAAATCTCCTCGAATTCAACGAGACGCACTATGACGGCAGCGAGGTATCCCTCCGCAGCCGACACAGGAAATCCTTCCTTCGCCCTCCCTCACTGTCGGAGCGGCGACGTCAAATAAAGCTGTACTGTGATAACCGTATTCATAATAAACTCACTGAACAAAAAATATACAAACAAATTTGCAGTTTGCACAACGAATTGACAAAAAAAATATCACACTTCACCAAGACAATACTGTACATCTAATTAAATTAAGTTTAAACAAAGAATACCATGTTTTGTATGAGTCACTTTATGTGTGTGGCTCCATTTAAACTTTCTATTAAAATTACAGCATTAACACTAATTAACACAGCATGTGTTTTGCTGTTTTTAACTAATTTAACTTGGATTTTTGTACAAGTCAAATACACTACAACAAATAAATTAATTAACAGGTATTATATTACAGCATAGCTCATTATCAATTCGGTAATTTAAATGGCTTCTTTTGCAAAAACCTAATTGCCTGTGAAGATATCAGTAATTAAATAACTACTAAAGTGCAAATAATCATCAACCACATTTACAAGTTATTCTTTAGGCTTGCTATATCTTTATATGAAATATAATTTAATGTCTAAGGCATTTTTTTTATCTGTTCACACCAGTTCTTTTGTCAGGTGTTATTGTCTTTTTGTCTCCATGAAATTAAACAGGCACAACATCATTAATTACACAAAAAGGCAACAATCATGTATTTATAGTGGGCCATTAAGTAAACTTTAGTTTCTTCAGTAAGTAGAATGAGTTAATAAATCACTTCATCCTTCTGCTTGAGACAGCACATTTGATCTTTGGAACCAGGCTTAAAAATTCAACATGTATATATGTGAATGAATGTATCTTTCTTTAGTTGAAAATACTGTTGTGTCAGTCTTTTAGTCTGTTTCATACTTATGAACACTGAACTGGATTAGACACTAGTACCAATTAATAAGGGATCAATGGATGATTAGAGAGTTCATACTGGATACCTTCACTGTTCATGAAAAGTTACTGTCAAAAACACCCAGAAGGTGGCAGTGTGTGAACACAGAGGCCTGTGACCCTCACAGCCTACTTTACTGGACCTTTTCACACAGATGCAGACAGGAGAATCATATGAGAAAAATGCAACATTTCCGCCCAACCACAACAATGCGTAAGCTTGAATTTATGAAACCAATGTGTTGACCTTCAATCTAGATTCAGATGAACGTACAACATTTCAATTACATGCTCTAACCTCTCTAATGTACCAAAAAAACATTTGAAAGATTTACTACAGGCATCCCACCCAAAAAATACCTTAAAAACATTTTAGAAGATACTTTGAGATATGTTGGCGTCTAGACTTAACTGTTTCTTTTACCAAAAAAGTATCCAACCAGACCAAGTGCGTTCCATTAATAATCTTACAATCTACGAAAGGTTGCGTCATTACATGTGGCAAGCTGGAAATGATTCTGACCCAACAGTAGTTTTCTCACTTGATGCTTAGGAAGCATTTAGCATGGTAGAGTGGACATGCCATTTCCAGACACTGGACCTTTTTCTGACTTTAATTGAATGGGTCAAATTATTGTAACACAATCCTAAACACCTGTGTTAACAGTTGGCAGGACATCTTCCCCTTTTGAGCAGACAAAGCAGTGCTGCCCTTTAACTCCCTTCAATTGGCATTGATGCTTGACTCATTAGCAATTGCCATTAAGCAAAATGATGGCAACAACATTGGCTGGATGACATAATGATAAACAATTTTCTCCCCTTAACTCAGAAGATAGTGGACCAAATTGAAGTTGTCCCTTTTGGGGGAAATTTATATTCTAAAGATGGTCTCTAAAGTTAACTTTCCAAGTTATATGATACCATTATCATACTGCACAATTTATGACCAAAATGTAATGAAGCTGTACACAACTTTTTATGGGCAGGAAAAAAATATATAAAATCAGTCATGTGGGCATAGAGAACGTAGGCCTAGGCCTTCCTCTTATACACAGGTGTCATGATGTCGTTTTATCTGAACACTTAGCAAAACTTTATGCGGCACTGAACAAGCTCCAATGTGTGTGTCTATAGAGAAAGGCCTCACATACTGCACCCTATCCATACTTTTATTATGCAAACCCATGTTGTTATCTCTTATAATAATACATTCCTCTCCTTTTCACAGGAATCTTTTGTCCTGTTTTAGGTGTAGTTTTGACTTGGGGGAATCGAGACTAGGATTGTGTCAGAAAAATCAACTGTCTGTCTAACTATCTCTGAATGAGAGTTCTGGCCACAAGCTAAAATTATATAAATGCATAAGTCTTAACTGTATGTATGTGAGCCATGTCATGGCTCTTCATGGTAAGCTTAACCTATCTCCAAAATTGAGTCATAAATGTCTCACAAGTCCAGAAACAATGTCTTCTAGGTGAAACATGCAGCCCAATAAACCTATGTAACCCAGGGAAATGGGAACTTTACTCCAGCAACAATAACAGGATATATAAAAAAAAAAACCTTGTTAAATTTCTCAGTACTCCAAGTAAGAGGGTAAAACAGGTTGCATGAGGACTGAGGTTTGGTAGTGGGGTGTGTTATGTTTTGCAAAAGAGAGTGTATGGTAGTCATCTGATGCACTGACCCAGAGCACCAAAATAAACATTATGACATTAAGTGATATTCTTTTTTATGAATACAGGAATATTAATGTCTCACCTGCCTCCTCTTCTGTCTCCACCTCCTGCTCATCGCCTACTTCCTGCATCAGATAGGCCTCGTCATTATATACGAACACCTGGGCGGAGTAACCCCGCTCATCGGACAGGCTGGCACCGGGTACCTCCTCTACTATGACTGCTGGGTAGTTATCAGCCTCCTCTCTGTCCTGCACTTCTTCAAAGGCCTCCTCAGCTTCACACTCGCCTTCTACCTCTCCCTCAAACTCCAGGTCCACCTCACACTCTCCCTCTCCCTCCTGCAGATTGGGGGACGAAAGAGAGCAGGACAGTCAAAAACTGCTTTTAACAAGAGAACATGACAGATATGAGAAAAGGAGAAAGATTCTGTTGTGAACGGCAGATGCCATCTTATTCTTGCTTGTGTGTGACCCACCTGCTGGGAGTCATCCTCTTCAGCTGTGACATACTCCACCACCGTCCCACCAGTGTCGACAAGCACCACTGAGGTCATGACTCATGCTCCTCAGGGATCAGTGATCACAGCCAGTGATTATCCGCAGCACCTCTGTCTGGTGGACTCCACCGGTTCGTTGAATAAAGGCCCCTGGAGAGAGAAGACACACTTGATAAACAAAACTTTGTTTAACACAATGAAGTCTCTGATGCAGATTCAAAGAGTCAAAAGATACTTTTATGGTTTGTTTGATGATGACAGAAGTCAACCTATTTTCCTATGAAAGCCCTGTGTTGTGTCCTTGATGGAAACAATGAATGCCTACCACCTAAATAGTTGTTCTCTAGCTAGTTTGAGATCAAAACTGACACACAGTCAAGGACACAGCCTTTGATTGGTCGACAGATGTTCATAGCAAAGCAAATTGGTCCGTTTGGACAGGGGACGGGGCAGCAGCAGTAAATATGGTAAATCAATGTGCAATATAAAAAATGGGACATTGAAAAGGTTGCAGATTCTTCTCTATGATCTGTGATATGTTATCTATTTCCCTTCATCTCTAGTAACGTCATCAAACAAATGCCTTATTGATGTGCTTGTGAACACAAATAATGTAATTACATATGTCTGCTATCCACTATCCTAGCGCTCTTATTGTTAATCCTTTACTATAGTACATGTTGTTGTAGGGATCCTTAAAAAACTGTTTGACCTTTTGAAAAATAAGCGTATTCACTTTTTTGCCAATGTTTAGTGAGCTTTGGAGTTGCTGGTGAATGGATTTGTTAACTTTAGACACAGCCAGGGTTGCTATCTTATGATAGGCAAAACTAAATGGCTGTTGGGTGCTGCTTTGTTTTTGCCAAATGTGAGAAAGGTATTTATCTCCACATCTAACTTCCTGCAGGAAAGCAAAGAGGCGTTTTTCCTACAATGTCAAACATTTCGTTACAGTTTAAATTATCATCAAGTCCAGTTGCTTTATTTAAAACAGTTTTGCTCACACTAAACAACCAGAACAATTCTTAACAATATAAAAATCACCTGGCTTAAGACAACCACACCTTCCTCGATCTATCCTAACTGTAAACCCAGACCTCATCAAAGCCAGGGATCTCTATTATCTCTTCCATCTCTTTCCTTTTAGCTTTGGTTCGCAGGAAGTGCCTGTCTGCTATTACGGGAAGAATTGCACTGACAGGAAGCCAAGCCAGTCCCTTAAACATGCACACAGTGGGCAATGGAAGATGTGGGCAGGGCAGACTGGAGCCATGGTAACAGTTGCTAAGAACCACAGGACCCTCTGTCCCTGTTTTTTTGCTGCTCTGTAGGATGACAACAGGATATAAGACCAAGGGAATGCAGGAGCATGGAGAATCAGACAGATACACACAAACTGCATGACGCCATTTAAATTGATGCCCCACATACTCTGACTTTACTACGTTTTAAAGGGTTGACTTATTGGGATTTGATATGTTGTTACACTGGTGAGTCTTTACAACTTCACCCCTCATTGTCACAGCAGCGTATGTGGGACTGTTTTTCCAGAGTATGGAGGGAGGTGTCAGCATGGCAAAAGTGTGTTTGTCTGCTCATTTGTAGGGTGAAAAACAAACACTAGCATATCCAGTTAACTATCTTACTACAGATTATATTAAAAAGAAAAGGCCCGCTCATTAACTAGTTCATCCACTGCTTGAGCTGATCCTTGATGCTACTATATCAGAGTTTAAAGTAAAATCTGTCCTGCTATTTTTTGGGATTTGAGGAAGTTTACACCCCCACAACCCGATCCAAACTCATCATCCAAAATAGTGTTAAAAGTGAAACATATACTGATTGAAAATACAAACTATAAAGCATGAATCTAACCGTTCTCATTTGTCATAGTATGTCCAGCCTTATGTTAGAATAAAATAAAAGTATTTTATTTTAGATTTAATGATAACTACCTATACCCTACATTACATGAATACACTGCTTCTTTAATCCCATGTTTTCTACATGGATCATCAACTGCTGACCATCAACTGGTGCGTGGGACATGCAGCTTGAGCTTAAGTCTTTTAGCACACTACCAAGTATGTAGCCATCACTTCCATAATTAAGATCAAACTTAAGTATTCTCGTTTGCAAGCAAGACAGCTGCAGACATTAAAAAATCAACTTATGGAGCTAACATTCCCTTAATTGGCTTACTAGCTGCAGGTGATAAAATCAACTAGCAAGCAACAGGTCAGCCAGCGAAATCAACATGAGACAGCTAAAAATATAAAAGACTGCTTTTTCTCTACCCGTCTGAAATCAAGAGCCCTTGTTTTGAAAATTACTACTTAACTTAAAATTCTCAATGCAAGCTCTCTACTTCAACACCTTTAATGAGGACAACATGTCTGAAAGTGTGCATCATTCCTATTGTCCATCTCTGCCCTCTCTATAACAGCATGCATTACATCCTGGCTTTAAGGGTGGCCATTCAAGACAGCTAGATACAGTTTTGCCTTTAGATGTGTTGATGACAAACTTTGTTTGTTACGTTATGTATTACATTAACAATTTCCCCAACAGAACAAACTCTTTTCTCCACATAAACCACAGCACATCTCCTCACAGACAAGGGAGCCCACCCTCTACTTAAAGATAATCCTACACTAAATTCTTCAAATTCTTCTTAAGACACAAAGACAAGGTTTAGAAGTAACTCCTTCTCCTTGACATTCACATTTTTTTCCACATTATGCAGTGAAAAAGTAATGACGCATTTCAAAATAGCCAAAACACAATGTAAAATCCATGCATGATTCAAGGCATTTCTAGTTTTGTACAAACCCACTGATCATAAAACATCCTCTAACACGGTGTATATGAGGACATGCTCGATTACTCTAACTGCTGCATAATGGATGAGGCATGCTGTGCTGGTGTGCCCTCCGCTACTGAAACCAACATGCTATCAGCTCGGATGGAAATCCTCTGTTAAATTATTCACCAACATAGAGCACACATTCATTAGCAGATATGTATATGTTATGTTTTAGAGGTGCTAGGATAATTCAGTTTTGCAGTATGCAAGCAATGGTATATTCTTTAAATAACCATGTGACACATCCACAGAAGTGCATCTAACTAGTGTGTGCTGCTCCAAAATTCCCAGGAAATCAGAACAGGGAACTTTATATGTTATACTATATAACAGTGTAATAGTCTGATGTTAAAGTAAACTGACTCCCTCCAATCTCCATTTCTTCTTATCCTTTCATTCTTTGTTTGAACCTTACATACTTCACCTGCTGTTTCATTGCCAGGAATCTGGCACAGAAACGGCGAATCAAAGAAAGGTGTGTACACATGAGCTGCACTATATGCTGTTATTAAGCTGTAAAACTGGGAGAAGTTATTATCTAAGCTCATGGAAGAGTTGGACATTGTAATCTATCCAGCCCATATAAGTCATTTCATTAAAAAGTCAGAGAGAGATTGAGTGAAAGGGAGGGTCATTGTGCAGAGTCATGGATGTGGTGCTTGTATGTTTTCACTTGGTCAACAGAATGATCTGGAACTAAAATGACAGCATATACACCAGTATGTAAATAACTTTTCATTGCAGCTCAAATTCTGCAACTACCCCACCTCTTTCCTTTCTATGACTTCTTTATGTTCACGTTCTAAAATATTGAGATCATCAATCTAAGTGGACAAAAGACCCTCAAACAACTGAATAAATACAATTTGCAGGGTCACATGGAATATGAAACATGAAAGACTGCAAGCAGAGATCCAAAACTAGTTAATCATGGGCACATGCGTGCACACACTTACACCCTTTCACGTGCACGTGCACGCACACACACACGAGATCTGTTGAGTCTCAAGCAGGACTTGCAGGTTCAATTGATTCAAACAAGTAATACAGGAACTGCAGGACGACTATGAAACACGTGGCTGCCTTGTGGCTTCTAAGCAAAAACATAAAAGAGTCAAGACGCTGCATTATTAACATTGCAACAAACTATTCATATCAGAAATTACCAGCATACACTTGTCATGTTACAAGGAAATAAATGAATTGTTTTAAAAGGTCAGAAGAAAAAGTGTAATGTTGGTATTTCAGGAATTGAAAATATTTCTGCTACAATGAAAGTCCTTCTGAACAAGAGCTAAAGATACATTTCTCCCTGTAAATAGGTCAAATTCAGTTCACTTTTTACCTTTAATTACAAGGGAGAAACACATGAGTAGCTCAATTATTAAAAAAATCCCAACAAACACATAAAGAAAGAGGAAAACAGTCAAAACTTGCCTTGCCATAGAATAGTTGATGCGAGTCAAAATGCAGGCTTGCATCTTTACTTGGCTGCTGTTTAAAAATCCACAAAGAGACGAGCAGAACGAAAGAATGAGAGCGGGGCTTTCTTGGTATTGTAAGAGAAAACAACAGGACTTTTCCTGCACATTTCTCTCTCTCTGCCTGTCTCTGACTCTCTCCCACATGTCCTCTCTGTCTGACATCCAACCATCCATCCATCTGGCCGTCCATCTCTTCTCTCTGCATGCATGCTCGCTGTCTGCCTGTTCTCTTGGAGGAAGGAACCTCTGAGAGCGAGTCAGCACTTCTCAGACCCTGCCCTGAGCTCAGATCACATGACAAGGGTGGAACACACACACACACACACACACACACACACACACACACACACACACACACACACACACACACACACACACACACACACACACACACACAGTCACATGATCTTTCAACAACAGAGCTTTTGTTCCAAGTATCTGGGTCTGCTGGTAAAGATACAACGCCCTGCCTTGTGCCCTGCCCTCTACCAATACACACAGACACATTGATGACACAACGTGCAAATACATTACAAGCATGACCTCAGGATTTGCTTGACATCCACCCTACCAATACAGATACACACACAGGCAAGTTTGCTATAATTTAGTAGCTACAATGTTCTGGTCATGGAGCAGCAGAGTATAAATCCTCTACTGCGTTATAGTGTCTGATGTTGAAATAAGCCTCAAACTGTCACAGTTGGTTCTGCAATACACATTAGTCTTGACTCGCGGTGGGGGAAAACGCAACAAATGATGTTATCTATACTCTCACATAACCAACACATTAAATGAACTGAATAACACCTTTAGCCTTGAGATGTCAAGAGTCATTCAGGAAGCTACAATTGAATCAAAGAAGGTGCGAGTTTGTTTAGTTCTGAGACATTTAGTCTATAAATCATTTACATGATCGACCAAAACTTATTTGCCAACTACTTTGTGAATGATTCATCTTTTAAGTCCTTTATCAAGGAAAAATACCAAATATTTGCTGGGAAAAGCATCTCAAAGTGTGTATTTTTCTTCTTCTCTCTTTTATGTCATTGTTAATTACAGAGCTGATCTATCATCACTCCCCTCGGCAGACAGTTCAATAGAAATCTGCAGGAGGCAGCCCTGGATGTCCAAATAAAGATATTATGACCAAAATTTGCCATAAGTATTTAGAGAAAGTGACAATAAAATAATAATGTGTAGTCTAGAATAGACCATCAGTTTCCCAATAATTGCATTCCCTTCTACTCAACTGGTTCTCTGCATTACTGATATAAAGTCATACCCTGTTGACAGGCTTTGGGATGTAACAGTATGAGAACTGTAGGATAACTGTCTCAGAAAATATCAGAGTTTCACGATATAAGGAACTATCATTATTATTATTATATGTATCAGTTACAATGACCCATAAAGCAATGTGAACAGAATTATAATAAAACATGTCATGTTACTATGACATGTCACATGATTGAAGCATGTTAGTTTACAGCCAGACTGGTCCCGTCTGTGCCTTAAAGTCAATACCTCAGATAATTACATTTACATATGTCAATCTTAATACTGAATACTGTGATACCGGTACACCTTAAAACCACTTTAGACAGCATGTCACCAGCATCAATGGCCTACTTATCACTACCTGATCCTACACCACAGGGTTACAATAACATATGCACTCACTTGACATCCTGCAAAGTCAATGTAGTTTCAATATTGACACAAAGCTTGTTTGCTTTTGGCAATACCTCTGACACATAAAAAAGCAGTAAGGTTAGATCAAAGATCAAAGTTAATCAAGCTCACACAGTTGTCTTACCTACTTTTTGTAATGACTACATGTGAAAGACATTATGTCTGAGTATGCGTGTGCAGGGGGTCAAAGGGGGATTCACTGTTGCTATTCGCTCACCTTATAAATGCATTATTAGCCAGCTCTTGCATCATTTACATGTAGTTTTTTAACATTAGTAAGCCGAGTTGCTCATTAAAGCGTGTGCGTTAAGATGCATTTCAACAATAGGTGGTTTTCTACAACGTGTCGCACAATCTAACCATGCTAACGTCAGCTAGCTCCGTTAGCATGGTGAGAAACAGACAAGCTGTCAGAGCAGAAACACAACACACCAGGTGGTCGGTCCAGCTCACCTGCGGTCAGACGCTTCTTCTGTCCCCCTGAAGGAAACCCACTCTGGCCTGAAGCCGTAACTTGGAGCAGGCTGGTGACAGGTCGCTGCCGTGCCTCGGTGTGACGTCCAGCGACCTCTCCGCGTCTCCGCTCCCGACTGTCGGGCTGAGGAGTCCCGCTGCTAACGGGGAGCTAACGTTAGCTTCGTGTATCCCCGACCGACGAGGAGCCCCGGAGCCTCCGGACGGACGAGCACAGACGCCTCGGTGCCCTCGGTGTTTCTCGCGGACTCGGGTCGTCAGCTCGTCTCCGCTCGTTCCAGGCGAACTACAGCTGTGACGTCACGCGGCGCAATAAACAATCGGAGCTCCCGGAATAAACTCCTCCGTTTCACTTTCATTTGTTTGTCATCGAGTTTTCTTAGTTTGAAAAACATGAATACTAAACCCTGTCCTCTTCCATCTGGTTATAAAGGGTCATCAATGTGTCCTTTTTTTTATTAGGAATTTAATTGTCGTTTCTTTTCTTTTTTTTTTACTTAAGACAACCAAAACGATGGTCACGAGTTATTACAAAAGCCGTCTGAAGAGCTAACATTCATAAACTTAGACAAACTGTCCAATAACAGTTATCTGTCTCCACCCAGTGGTGCACCGACATTCACTAGAGCACAGAGCAAAAGCATGTTGATTAATAACACAGGTTAACACAAATAACTTCATTCACACAGCCAAACTGATTTGAATTGTTTATACATCATTTTATTTAAAGTGTTAATGTGAGCACATTATCAGGACAGCAAATACATTGTAATTAACTAAATAAATAGGTAAATTAACTATTTAATATGTCGATAGGATATATGGTTAATATATAATGACGATAAATGATGATACTATTTGGAGAGAATTGAAGGAATGTTACTGTTGAACCTTTAAATAATGTATCCATCTTTTGTTGTAGGTTAAATTGCCTACAAAAAGAAAAGAACAGAAAAGAAAATATATATATATATCAATATATGGATATACAAATAATAATAGTTAAAGTCAGCTTTAAAAAGGTAAATATCAGCCTCTGTGCAATACATTTTACTGGTATTTATGTCATGTTTTCTTCAAGGAAAGCATCCCTTTCAAATTAGCAACAGAATAAAAATGTAATGATCCTAAACCACCTAACATAGTCATGTCTGCACCTATTTGTAATAATCGCCCACTAAAGAAAAAAAATCTGCAATCTTAGTTTGTAGATATTGTTATGCTGATTAGGCAATATCTATGAAAATAAGTCTATCACAACATTACATGAACAACAAACCCTTCCACTGCCACTACATCAGAAACAACTACGAAGAAAACTGGTGTTTAGTTCAACTTGTTATGAAAGTTAAAGCTGCAGTGACACCTAGAGGACAAGAGACATAATGGGAGTCATTTCATAAATGCTAATAAAGATAGGAAACATAAAAAACACCTTTGAAAACTTTTTACAAAGGACACAATAGCTAGTAAGACCAGTTGCTAGTTTTCCTCGTGTGGTTTCCATGGGTCCTCCTGGGTTAGTTGACAGATAAGCGAGGGTTGTGGAAGGCACACTGTCCGTTACGTCATGACCGGGTTGTCACCACCACCATCGTCTCTGTGGCTGAAACAAACAAGCACAACACTAGTTTGTAGGGTAGAAATGCATACATTTAGTGTACGTGACTATGTCATTTTGCAACATGCTTAACCTAGAGTTTAAGTAGAATGGACATGGGCGGCAGTATTTAAATGCTGTGTAAAGAAAAGTATAGTAATTGTGTCTATGAGTCACACTGGTCTTATAAACTGAACATCTAAAATCTGTCTATCTGAGAACAATATCTATCCTGAAGATGTCCATTCTACTGCCTCTAGCGCTACACAGACAGCTGTGCTTATAGCTGTGCTGCATTTGGCCATTTACCTTCTTAACTGTACTATTACATCACTGAGCAGCTTTTTACTGTCCAGATAGACACCTTTGGCTCTGTGGATATAGGCAGAAATACATGTGGTCAGAGCCAAATGCAAAGAATATATATCATTCTTTAAATGGTCAAATTTAAGAGCCGTCAATTTTGCCACATTGTGTCTTTTATCGTTAACGTGATGTTCAACAGTTTGGATTTATTTGAATCTAGAAATCTAGCAGGACTCACATAGAAAATGCACTTCTGTGTACTGACAATGTTTTTAGTTTTTTTTTTAACATATAGGTTAACTAACTACATCCCTATTCTTACTAAGACTCAAAAAAGCTAACCCACTTGTAGAAGTGTTTTACAATTTTTAACATATGATGCAGGCTCAGTCTTTATATTTGAGGTGGTCTGCACAAACAACTAATTGAGAGTCCATAGGAAATGATAGCTTTACAATTAAAAATCTTTAATATCAAGATTTCCGTCTTTGCTGCAGCTGTCATCATTAAAAATCAAAGTCAGCTTACTCTAAAACCTTTATTAGATATGTATAATTACTTTTAAATGCCTTTTTTTTAAGTTGATAATGTTTGTTTTATACTCAAACACAATAATCCACATCTGCATTAACTTCAGTTACAGTTTCTGACAGCAGGAAAAGCACAGGTGGAACAGTAATGGCTCAGATCCAGTCGTAATTCCAGGAGTAATTATTGTTATAAATTACATCTGTCAGGATGTCTGCTATTTCTAATATTTATTGTGCTGCCGTTTAGCATCTGGAATTGTCACTGTGCCCTAAAAATGATTTGTGATGTCAGACTATTTTGTCTATTGGCAAATAAAAGCTTTTCCTTACCCTTCTCTACTTACCTTATTTAGATATACAAGTATAGTATATGTGTTATCTAACAGGTGGATACAAGCTTAAACTTTGGGTGTAATTTATCTTATGCCTTGTGGTAAGTGGAGAAGGTCTTATTCTATACTATTACTTCACAATTAACAAAAAACAAAGCAATACGTCTTACTATTATGCAGCATTAAATATGAAACTAAAGTAGCCATTTGACTTGCATGTCACTTAGTGTGTTCTTACTTTGTTCTTCCACCAGGGACACTGCCTCCTTGACCTCCTGTGTTACGTCCACCACTTCCTCACTGGTCAGCAGCTCTCCCAAAGCAGCAGGTGGCGCCACCTCCTCTGCTGCCGATGGAGCAGAGTGGCAAGAGTGGCAGTGCTTGGCCTCGTTAACTGGAGCCTCTGATGTAGCTTCTGGTTCAGCAGGTGAAAGGACCTCCAGGTGTGACCCAATGGAGGCTGCTGCCAGCTGAGTTGTGTCCACAACTGCTGCAGCTTCACCGTGTGTTGTTACCAAAGCTTCAACTGCGTCCTCTGTTGACACCTCAGCTCCTGTGTCCTCCACCGACGTCTCAGCAGCAGGTGTCGTCTCATCCACTGGAGCAGCTTCAGCAGCGGTGGTGGCCTCCTCAGCTGATGTAGCCTCCTCAACAGGGGCAGCATCTTCAGGTGAGATATCTGATGAGGAGACAGCCTCCTCTGGGGCAGCTGCAGGGACCGCATCCTGATCTTCAAACTCAACCTCGCCCTCCTCCTCCTCTGTCAGGGCTGATGTTGTAGGTTCCTCAGGCAGAGATGCAGACACCTCCACCTCTTCTTTTACCAGCTCTTCAGCAGCTGGTGCTTCTGCGTCCGCCTCTGCAGACTTCAATTCCTCCTCGTTCGCTACAATTGCCTCTTCAGCTTCTTCATTAGCTGCCACCTCTGTGGTTGCTTCCAGAACTTCTGGCTCCACCACCGCCATTGTGAAGTCCAAACTTTTTCCATCATTCTCTATTTTCTGGACAGCTTTCACCAGACTTGTCTCAACAACGGAAGCTGCTGCCATCTCAACTGAAGAGCCGGCCAAGATCTTCACAGCTGTGAGCAGATCTGGCATAGTCTCTGAAGGACAGAAATAAGACAGGAAGTGGTGGCTGAGGGAGATTTTAAAAACAATGTAGACTAGTTCACACATTACAACAGCTCTTATCATTTGACTTAAATGAGCTTCATGTGCAGTAAATTTGCTTTAATATAAATGTCTTAAACTCTTTCTTAGAGGTACCATACAAACCACGGCTGTTTAAACTTTAATTAGATTGCACATTTTTCTATGCACCATGTACTATGTTTTATCTAGAAGTGACTCACAAGGACCTAGACCATGTATTTTACGTTAATAGATTTATCTTAAGACAGAAAAATGTATCTGCAATAGCTTTGATCATCAAACAAAAAAAAAAGTTAAAATTTGTTTCAGCTTTGCTGCTTTTCTGTGTTTTGAATAATTGTAAATTGAATATCCATGTTGTGGACTGTTTGGTCTAAAAAGCAATTGCCAGATTAACCATTAATGAAAATAATCATCAGTTCCCTCATCAAAACTGTGATTACACCACATGTAAACTTTGAACATAAGGCAGGTGCAGCAGTTATCCTGGTATATACACAGTAGTTTGCCGTGTTTTTTGTGTGAATTTCACTTACCTTGAGCGGTTGTCTATTATTGCATGATCTACAGTCACAACAGGTTCAGGAAATACTCTACAGGAGACTACCTGCCCAGTTCATGCTCCCTCTGCTGGTGTAAAAAAAAAATGTGAAGTATTGGAGAGAAATTCTTTGAAAGCACATTTAAATTCATTATAAAAGCCTTAAGTCATTTAGACTTAAACCATAAATGGAATTTTTTTAGAACCAAGTTCCCTACACAAGGTTTAAATAATGACATTTGTGTTGGTAAATAAACATCTCTGGATTGCCGCCAACAAAGATCCCATCTGTCAACCTGGTGAGCCATTAGGACACCCTAAAACAAGCATTGTAATCTAGGATTAGTTCTCAACGGCCTGTGACCGATTTGAACTGCACTTTGCGCAATTAAGACTCAATACAGATCTAAAGTAGGTTTTATAAATGGGGAAAAAACAAAACTGTCAAGCTGCATGCATTTGGTGTTGCATGTGGATTTTTTTTTTTTCCCCACCCCTTCTCAGCCAGACCCATCTGACAGTTTCTTACAGAGTACTGCCTGCAGCTCCTTTCTGCCCATTATGGCATATTATAATTATATATATATATATATATATATTATTATATTTTTTTTTTTTAAAACATACTATGACTATGTAGATGAATAAGCTATAGATTTACAGATGGGGTAGGTAGATTTGTCTTTATATTGTTGCACACAGATAACATTGAGACTGCATCTGAATTACTTAGATTTCAGACTTTCACTGAAAAATACTTTGAGAAATGCTTGGGATAAAAGGCTTTATCAATATCCTGAGGAAGACAGGAATTCTTTAGATAGTTGTCCTTCAGTTTCAGCCTGAAGGCACAGGAACATGAACATGGCAGAGGGATTCTTCAGGAAATGAAAGCTTTCAGGAAATTAAAGATCTCTACAGGAAATCTGTGTTTCTACACCTACAATGGTTACGATATTTACTGCATGTCACATTCTACAATCAAAGCAACAAGCACAAGCAGCCAAGAGTCGCAGAATAGATTCTACAAATTAGTTAACCAGTAATTTTACAAGCTACATAATGTTTTTGATACAAATAACTAAATCATAGTTTCAATAACACGTTCACCATGTGACCATATACATAGAATACAAATGCAATATAGAGACACTGCCTTCTCATCCAGTGATGTTTTATTCGGTTAAAACTGTATTAATCATATTGACAACTTGCTCAATGACAGAATGAGATTTTCTTAGTGTTTTGTAGAGAAACGGAAGTAGTAAGTTTAACAAAAAATTAAAAAAAAAAAACACACATCTTGTACATGGCTGGTAAATTCCAAAGTTTTTGAATGTGTGAGAAAAAAAAAAAAAAAAGAAAAAAGATATGGTCAAGACAATTAGACAAGAGCTGCAGGCAGGAAAAGAGCAAACTGGTTTTTGGTCGTACAACTTTGTGTACCATCTCTACTGTTTAAATGCTAAATCTAACCTAAGCAATGATTCATAGCATATAGCTGGAAGTAAGCATTTGCTGAGCAGAAAATGACCAAGTGCAAATGATGTTGACACAAGACAACTTGAACAACTTATCAAAACGGGCTACATTCATTCACCGTGCTGACATGTCGATAACAAAAAGACGCTGTCCTGTTTTAAGGGCACTTAGAACCACATTAGCCACCAACTAAGGTCATCCCTTTAATCACCTAGTTCAACACTCCTCTTAACTGTACAGCAGCCAAACCATAATTTGGATTTGCTCTGGTTATAAAAAAAATTCCTATAGAAACTGAATTTTCCAAACTGAATCTTAACAGACGACCTAATGCCAAATGTTGTGGTTTGGGTCGGAAGGTTGGGCTGAGGTGAGGTAAGGGAAGGGAAGGGAAGGAAGGTGCCCAAAAACTGGACTGATGAACCCCTAGCTGGTATTCATTAACAACCAGAAGTGAAATACCCACTTTAATCATAATAGGGTTTCATGAGTCCTTTTTTCCTGGGCCTAGAGAGGTGGGACACAGCACAACTAACTCCAAGCCCTACTTCCAGGGAATCTATGGCACCATCACAGCTTTATGCAGCCACCTCTGCAGCAGGGGCGGCCTCAGCCTCGGGGGCTGCAGAGCCAGTCTCTGCTTCAGCAGCGGGAGCAGGAGCGACTTCATCTACTGCTGCCGTACCAGCACTCTCTGCTGCAGGGGCCTCTGCTGGCGTTTCCTCTGTGGCAGTGACCTCCACGACGACAGGAGCAGCCTCTACCACTGCAGGTGGAGCAGCTTCTTCTGTGGCTGCTGGCTCGGCAACGACCACAGCGGCTACTTCTTCAGACACGGCCTCGACGACAGGTTCAGCAGCAACCTCGGCTACTGGTTCTGCGGGAGCAGGGACCGACTCTGCAACGACAACGGGTTCAGCAGCAACCTCGGCTACTGGTTCTGCGGGAGCAGGGACCGACTCTGCAACGACAACGGGTTCAGCAGCAACCTCGGCTACTGGTTCTGCAGGAGCAGGGACAGACTCGACGACAACCTCGGCCACGACCTCAGGGGCCGGCGCCGCCTCCTCCACTGGGGCAGGTTCAGCTGCAGGAGCTGCTACTTCTGGTGCTGCAGATTAAGAGGTTGGGAGCAGAGATTACCAAAGAGCAACATTCCTTTGATGGCTTCTCTTCATTCATTGTTATGTGCGTCAGGCTACATTAAACCATACTAATTTTAAAAACCGCTAGTGCAATGTATAATACTTTTGCTGTTAAGACATCTAAATATGCCTTATGGATAGGTGGCAAAAGATTTGGTCTTAAGGGTAAATATTCTTTTAAAAGTTTAAAAGCAGCCAAACAAACGACCCACCCTTTTGTGCAGCTCAGCTAAATTGCACAGCAATTATACTCGGTGAGGTGTACTCAGATTAAATGCGTCAGGACAACATGATCCTCAATCACAATCGATTAAATCACGTGAATAAAGAAGTTTCTGTGACTTTATTTCCAGGACATTTGTTTGATTACATAATGTGATCACTGGCCAGTTTAAAGCCTGAGCAGTTCACTCTCCAGCTCTTTAGGGAGCAGAGCTCTATCCTCCTGTCACCAAAAACAACTCTTCCAGGCTGCATGCACACAAGTGAACCAGATGCAGACGCTGCTTATCCCCATTACAGGCTAGTTAGCTGCTCTGGGCGTGGAGCCATGGTCTCACGTACTGGCTGAATAGACAAATAATTTGCAGACAGAAATCCAAACAGACAGGCAAGATAAAGCTATTGAGAGTGATCATTCTACCGTGATGGATATGTGGGTGGTGCAGCCAGATCCAGCTAGCAAATACAGCAAGTTCTTCTGTTTTCTTTGCCTTCCATTTCTCAGAACAGTCCAGCTAATGTCTGTGCTTAGTGCTAATTAGCAAATTTTAAAAACACCAACATACTAAACATTGTGGATGCTCATCAGAAAGTTGGTATTGTCATTGTGAGCATGCAGACGTTTACAATTAGCTCAAAACACTGCGATGCCCATTTACAAACTCACAAAACACACCAGCATGGCTGTGGACTATGCTGGTGTATACTAATGTATAATTCTATAAATGCTGTGTGTAATTAATGCATTTGCTGTAGACGTGAATGTAGACTAATGTAATTTATAAGAAATGTGTCTTTTCGCCCCTCTGTAGTATTATTTAACCTCAGGAGTTCGAGTGCGTGTTTTGTGAGTGCGTGTCAGCAGCTGACCCTTTTCTGTGGAGGCCATGTTGGCGATTTTGTCCGCAGAGGGCTCACTATCACCGCTGACTGACTTGTAGGCCTGAGAGAAAGAGCAGATACACATTTAGTACATTCAAGCATACATTAAATGATAACAGTACAAAAATGGTTACAGTATTACAAGATGCCAGCTTACATTTTAACAAACAGCTGATATACACAAGAGCCTCACAGCTATTGTGTAGACTTGATTCTGTTTACTGTATTTAGAAAGCACAAAGAGCCTTCTATGTCCATTCAGTGTCTGGACTGAGGTGATGTCTGCTACACACACAGTCTAGTCTGTACAGCTGCCAATACAGCATTGTATGTCTATTCACATAAATTTCACATTTTGAGTAAATCTATTTATTTCCTTAAGATTACATTCTCACTTTTTGATGCATTTACTGTAGAATAGAGAGGACAAGGTGGTTTCTCTTTTAAAGAGCCAAAGTAGTATTCTGCCACAAAATCTTTAAGTTACTCATTGGTCTGTGGACTGCCATTTTGAAGCCTCTAGTCCAGACCTGGGCATTGTACGGCCCGCGGGATGATTATGACCGGCCCGCGAAAGATTACATGATAATTAGAAAATAAAACATATTTTCTAATTATCTTATGGGTGGACTAAAACCGCATTGCTTTTATTTTGAAGCCCATTTATTCTCACAGTGCACGCAATCGTGCACGTGAAATGCGTGTGATTGACAACCTGTCTTCCTTCCTTGTCACCCCTGAAAAATGCGAAAATGTCGGCTCATGCCAAAAAGAGGAAAGTGGATGCCGAAAGCAGAACTTTCAAACAAATGTGGACTACTAATTTTTTCTTTACTGAAGTCAAGGGTAAACCTGTGTGTTTGGTTTGTGGGGAGCATGTCGCCGTGTTTAAAGAGGACAGTTTGAAACGGCATTACGAGACGAAACATGCCGAGAAATACAAAAACTTGACTGATGCCGAACGAGCGGACATCAACGGATTTACTAGCAAAGCATAACAAGTGAAATGGGACACTTGATCCTTTTCTTTTTTTTGCACAGTTCTGAAAACATTAAATGTTTAATATCTTTTTCTTTTTTTTTTTTTAGGAAAACATGTTTAAAGTGTAAAAAAAGGCTACAAAACTGGGACACTTTTCTTTACACAGTAAAAAAACAAGATGGTGACAGTCAAAGTGCTGGACTTGTTGATCTTGTTTTTTGCAAACAGAAGTGACACGAGGGGGTGACGCGACATATAACCAAACACTACATGGAACATTTCAGTCGCCTGAAAATATCCAATACACTCTGAAAAAACTAAAGTTGTAAGATGATTACCGTTTATTTTACTATAAATGGGACCATCATTTACTAAAAGAACATCATTTGGTTTTATAGGAGACTTGAAACAAACTCATGTTCACAATGTTTACAGAGGGAATGAATCAAGTGAGAAGTAGAGTCCTTTTCTCATAGACTACATTGCACTTCATTTTTTGCAACCAGAGGAGTTGCCCCCTGATGGCCATTAGCAAGAATGCCAGTTTAAGGAACTTCCGCATTAGCTTCCCTTTTCAGACCTGGAGGTTGCCACCTTGTCATAATGCAGACTTGCAAGTCAGATGAGCCTGTACTGGAGCAACAGATACTCACGTAGACGACTGCAGCAGTGAGGCCTCCTCCACACAAAACAAAGTACGCCATGTTGGAGGAGCTACCAGGGATCCCGAACGCCATGTGTCGCACTGGAGCTGCTGAGAAACACAGAGGGGCAGAACAACAAGGTTATGTGGGAAACCGGATTGGAAGCTGAATCTCAGCAAAGAAGTCTAGAGATAATTAAATGTATATAATTAAGATCAACTGCAATTCAGGACTTTAGTCTTGTGGACCTTCAGTCAACCACTGATAAAACATAAAGCATTTGTGTCAATAGAGCCAAAATAAGCATTTTATGAAAATCAAAAAGAAAGTACTACACATGATCATTTGTGGGAATTGTATTCAAGAATTCCCATCAGAATTTAGACTCAGCACAAAGACCAATGCATTCTGGTGTCAACATGTCTTTATCCCTTAATCCAGTTACACAAGAAAGCCCTGGTCAGCTATAGCAAAGTAGATGGAAAGATTTAACAGTGCCAAATTGTTGCTTAAATTAAAGCAAACACTGAAACACTTCATGCATCACGATTTTAGATTTGCCTCTAGAAACAACTAATATCTAGTGGGCTAAATATATATCATAATTAGTCTCTCAACACATCTGTCAAATGCTTCCTAATGAGTTTGTGGTTGTGACCGTGGCAGCGTGCAAAAAGATTTGCTGGTGTTTAAAGGATTGCCAGTGGTTCATGCAGAGGAGGTCATAAATAAAACCAGCCTGCATCCCAAACACGCAGGCTGGTAGCTGGAGCCAGCAGGCAGTTAGCTTAGCATAAAGACTGGAAACTAGGCAGGCAACTAGCTGGCCTAACAAAAATTCACCTACTAGCACCAAAGATCACTGATTAGCTTGTTTTAGCTGGTTCGTTTAATCTGTGCAAACACTGTTACACTTATAACTGATGTACTGATTAAACAATTAAGATATACATTACAGTCATTTAGCAGACGCTTTTAGCCAAAGCAACTTACAATCAGTAGTATATTACATATCATTCACACTGATGACAGGCTACCATGCAAGGTGCCACCATCAGACTCTAACTAACATTCATGCAACATCCAGTCCACACCGATGGCAAGCCTTCGGGAGCAACTTGGGGTTAAGTGTCTTGCCCAAGGACACATCGACTGCCGAAGCCGGGTATCGAACCACCAACCCTCTGATTGGAGAACTACCTTGCTCTCCACTACGCCCATATACACATGTTAGTGAGAGTTACAGGTGTTCTTGGGTAGATTTTAATTAATAAAACAATAAATAAACTTTAAAAAGAGCAAGACACTGTCCTGCTGTGGATGCGGAGCCACTGTAGCAGTAAGTCCTCCTCATTCCTCCTTTAATACCCATGACACAGCATTGCCATGCAGGCACAAGGCCATGTACAGGTTATTTATACAGGTAATCAGTTAATCCCTGCAGTCAGGCTTCAAGCCTGTAAAAATGGACACGCATGTCAGGCAATAACAGACAAAATGGCTGCTATGACAACACATGTGTGTTGGTATGTGCTGACATGTGCTCAGTACATATGTAGGCCTGCAGAACAACCAGGTCAGGACTGGTGCATCCCAGTCACAAGAGCCCTTATATCAGAATATAGATAAAGCCCCATCAAGACAAATGCTTGCAGGTATAGTTAAGTTTGTTCGCTTTAGACAGAGCTTCACCAGAGGTAGTTTTTTGCAAAACATTACACAAAACCAGAAGTTTGACCCCAGGCTTAATTCCACAGGCTCAGATTACAAAGTCAAGAGTTGGTGGGGGAAGGTCATGAAAAAAAAAAAAAAGTTTCAAGATACATCAGCAAAATATATTTATGCTTTCCCCCCCCAGTGTAACAGACACAAATAGTAATGTACTGTAAAATTGAGAGATTATGTAAATGCATGTTTTCATATAGGCTTCTCAGCAGTGCAGACCCTTATGATGGAGAGAACATGGAGAGCAGCTATGTTTTGCATAAGAAGTCCTACTAGGACAACGTGTAACCATGACATAACAAAGAACCGATTCTTAATCGTTTTTTCATACCAAACACTGCAAATGCTCCAAAAATTGAATACTTGCATTAAAATGTGTTCACTTTATGCAACTTGTAAAACAGTTAAATAAAAGAAAGAGCTGGGAGCGTGATGCGCTCTTTCATAATGTGCAAGAACGGTGTGTTCCCAAAGTAGGACACCTCCTTCCGACTGCTGCTCTGCACAATGGAAACCCTGCGAGAGTGGATGCTTTTAGGACACTTTCACACACTATTCCCCCCA
The DNA here is from genome assembly GCF_027596085.1 of Anoplopoma fimbria. Taxonomy (NCBI): domain Eukaryota; kingdom Metazoa; phylum Chordata; class Actinopteri; order Perciformes; family Anoplopomatidae; genus Anoplopoma; species Anoplopoma fimbria. Next base: position 14,790,932 of record NC_072457.1, read on the forward strand.
AAAGTGCAAACATTTAAAGTAATTTTCCGTGCAAAAAAATAAAATATATATATTTTTTAAAAAAAGACACTTTAAAAATGTGCACGGGTTACCACGCTTTAGACAGGCAAGGCATTGAGAAAACGTTTCAATTATTCAGTTAAATGTCTAAACGAACAGCTACAATATGTTCTCTTCTTTCATCAATCTGACGACAAATCACGTAAACGCCACTTAGAATAACTGAGAACACTTTAGTCTACTCACCATTCATGGATGTGGGCTGGAAAGCCCTCCGTGCCAGCGGCCCGACTCTCTGCAATGCTCGTCTGCAGAACATGTTTGCTCGGTTGTCAGCAGGTGAGTGAATGCGTGTCCGCGGCGCTCCCGCAGCCTTTAAAGATGACTGAGGAGGCGCGCCCAGCTGCCGTCCAATGCTGATTGCAGAGAGAACAATCCGTACAACCCCTTTCAAGAAAGATTAGTGCGCCGGCGCGCCCCCTGCTGGCGAGCTGGAAGAACAAGGGTCGCGTTTTGATGTGGTGGGTTTAAGCAGTCAACGTTGTAATGATATAGATGTATAGTAACGTTATGAATAAAACATCAAGTTCTAGAGCAGATTCTGCCGTTTTATAACATGTGGCATGCTGCATACTGAGATGACATCATGTTGACTGTGCTGTGGAGGATCAGACGTCCCACATGCTGGTCTCAAGTGGATTACAGTCCCATGTGGTTTTATGGAAAGAGCCAGTGAACTGCGGTTGCATAAGACACACTGTCCCAAAGCTATTGTGGGCCTGCACCGTGCATGGCTCTGATTGGCAGAGACAAAATAATACAATAAGTAAGTAGATAAGTAATATAAATGTACGTGTTGTGTTCTCTTATACGAACATTAAATATGTTTACACCCCATCAACCTGTCAGCACCAGATGTTTGAAGAAAGTAAACGTGTCATGGTTTTAGTTCACTTATAATATTTAAATGTATATTAATACACATATTTAAAAGACCTAAAGGAGCCATGTGTAAGGTATAGTAGCAGCCTGAGATGAGGTTTCAGATTGCAACCAACTTAATACCTCACCCCCAACCTACAGTGACCTCCAGGTCACATAAAAACATGCAAGTATGGCTGTTCCGGGCTAGAAACATGACGGTGCAACCCAGTGGACTCTGTGAGGAGGACCTGCTCCATATGGAGATGTGAGGGGCTGAGGTATCGAAAACAAAATTATTCTTAGTTTCAGGTGAATATGCACAAATGAAAACATAGTTATAGAAAGTTAGATATAGAAATCTAGTAGCACAAGTAAAAATAAGTCTTAAACCAGACATGATCCATAAAGTTAAGGGACCCACAAAAGAATGGTCAAAATTGAAGATATCCTGACTTTTAGGACCTAGTTTTGATGTAGCACCAAAAACACTGGACCCCACATTTCCCATAATGCAACCAGCCTAGTAAACTCCCATGTCTCTCAAATTCCACTACCCAGTATGTTACTCTGCAAAAGGCTTTCTGTTCAAAGTTTATATCCTTCAACCAGACATCACTCTGATATCTTCAGGGATTACTTTTTCTCTTAAAGCTCCTCCAGAGGTACACATCTGTAGCAGTACAGTATTGTGTGAAATTAGTATAATGCCCATTTATGTTGTCTTGCTCTAAAGTGTTGTACTAAGCTACAGTGGAAATCACATCTGTTAGAGCAGGGGTGTCATTCATTTCAAATCTTCAATAAAATGCACTGCTATTCCTATTTGTCCAGTAGGGGTCAAGCTGTCCTAATAAGAGCAGCAGGTCCTATGATGGATACACTATTATAGATCCACCGTGCTTACATACAGGCTATGTGACACCTCTGTCAAGCGTGAGATGCTGTTAATGCAAAATGTCTGTCGCAAAGTCGACACAGATTACAGAGTTTTTCCAAGAAAAATTAACCAGTTCCTATTTCTTCACAGAGGTAAATAGGAAGTCAGTGTGCTTTGTGTGTCACAGCTCCTTTCAGTGCTCAAGGAGTGTAATATTTGTCGCCACTATCAGACTCATCATGGAGAAAGAAACAAGAACTTGTGTGGACAACTGAGAACAGAGAAGATAAATGAATTGTTAGCAGGTTTGAGGAAACAGCAGTCTGTTTTTAGTCATGAAATAGATTGGGAACATTTTCAGAATTTATTTATACTGATTTACACAAATTGACACTAACATATAGGGAAAGATTTGGAGGTGTTGTTATCTATAGGTGTACATGTAAAGGTTTTACTGGTCCAGCCCACTTGAGTTTGAATTTGGCTTTATGTGGCCTTTTAATTAAAATGAGTTTGACATCCCTGTGTTAGAGCGACAATGTTGTCAGATGTCCTGACATAAGCTTTAGATACTATCTGTTCTCCATGCACCTTAGAAGTAAGAGAAGTTGTGCTGGAAATCCCTACTTTGCTTCTACAAAAACAAGCTTCACACATCATGTAGTTGTTCACAACAAAATAGAGAATTTCTTTTACTACACGATTGTTTTTTTCTTTACTTTCTCATCTTATTCCATGGCTACATTGCATGTAATTAAAATTTTGCATGTTAAAGCAAATACAAAGGATACTCTCTTCCAGTCATCTTCTTTCTTGAGTCTAGAGTAAAACATCTACCAGTTGGCTGTTGAATGTTGCACACACACACACACACACACACACACACACACACACACACACACACACACACGCACACGCACACGCACAGACTCAGCTGCCTGTACCTCTGGTATATTGCAGGATCTACAGTTGTGTTGACCATCGAGCAGAAGAGGTTGGCCCTAATCATGTGATGACCTCTGAATCATCAATTGGACACAAAATCACAACAGATGTGATACACAACGCCCACACTCTTCATGCACAAGACTGGTGCATGACTGCTGTGATTTTGTCCTTCTAGACACAGTCCTGTGGTGGGAAACCCTTAACAACCAGGATTAGATTAACACCACTGTAGTAAATTTACTTGATACAGATCATCCACCAAATAATGTTTACATTACACATTACATTCACAGTCTTTTATTTTGCAGTGTAAACAAAAATATCACAAATATACATACAATTTCCAAGAAGGACGTCTCACATATTAAAGAGTATAAATATTAAAGTTCAGTGTGGGAGTAATTTTAGATGTAATAAAAGATTGTATAAATGTATGTGGTCAAAAATTAACATATGCACAGCAGGGTCATTCTCTTATTGACACAAACGCGCACACACAATCATGCACAAGAGCTAAAAACGTCACATTCTTCCATCTGAAAGGGCCAACGTTCCCTCTGTCTCTCAGCAGCAGGTCCACAGCTCTTTCTCTGGTCTTTTCTTGTTCAGGACTTTAAATGATCCGTACGACGAGGCGTTTGCTGCTGCAGGTTTCTTCTGTCTCTTCAGTTTGGCACCAACAGCAACAACAATGTCCTCCACCTTATCCTGATGATACAGCAGCTCCCCATCACCACGTTGAGCGTTCCCGCATTTGTTTGGCGGGTTCTTGGCGGAGGTCTCAAAACACATCATGCCGTGGGCTTTGGCAAAGCTCATCGCCTGCTCCTGGCTCACCTGGCAGTCAGTCCTGCTGGGGTCACGGAGGTCACTCTTATTACCCACCAGGAACCTGCGAGGAGAATGGGCAGCGGAAAAAGGGACAAATGAAGGATGATGATTTTATGAGTTGTGCTAAAACAGTAATATGGTCGTAGGATGTTGACTTAACTAGAAAGATTTTAGTGGAAAACTGTTTTTCATGCACTGATCAATTTTTTGATTTTGCATGTCCGCTAGTCTTTACAGTGGAAAGAAAACATCCAAAATTCACATTTATGTATTCATTTGACTTCTTTATCTATTTGTGTAATAGATGTCTCCTAAATTCAGTAAAGGTTAGTATAAGATAATGTGTCATTTGCATATTTAAAGAAAATTTAAGAAACATAGATAAATTGTCTTAATGTAAGAAATAGACTCAGGATGTTTCATGGTGAACTCTATTAGTTGATTTCAACTGTAGTGCCTTGAAAAATGTATGTAAATTTACTGTACATATTTTTAAAGCCATTTTCTCAAATCAACTGAGCCAGAAATCTCCACTTCAGTAGCACTAACATACATCATGTGTAAAAAACTATGTATTTTGTCTTTTTTCAGTTTTTATTTATTTTCTTAAAATCTATGCAAAATAGCAGATATCAAATAACATAATGCATAACTTGCATATTTAAACATACATTTTCAGAAAACATCTAATACAAAATGAATTGTCTTAATGCAAGTAATCAACTGGTACTTTCATCACCGTATACTCCTGGGGACAGACTATCCTTTTAGTGAGCATCAGCACATTACCTGGGGATTTCCTGCCCGACAGAGTTCTGCCTGCACTCTTCTATCCAGGCTGTCATGCTGCTGAAGCTGGCGGGGCAGGTGACATCATAAACGAAGAGCACGGCGTGGACATTGCGATAGTAGTGCTGCACCATGGACTTACGGAAACGCTCCTGTCCCGCTGTGTCCCACAGCTGGAGCTGGTGGTGGTGACGAGACGGCAGAGACAAAGAAAACGTGACAAAGAGGAAATTAAAAAGAGGGAAGGCACGGAGAGGAAAATAAATCATGTGTTGAAATATCCAAAGGTTGCCACACACCCACCCACACACACACACCCACACATCAACATACACAGACACATGCAGTGAATCACCACTGAGGGGGAACAAAGAAAAGGGGAAAAAAAGGTTGTTGTGATCATCAAAAGTCAGATCCCTCTCTCTTTGAATAAAATACATAAAGTTTTAAATGTTGAATTTACATGTATTTTATGATGATCTACATATTAGATTCCTAGGTCTATGAAAGGACTGTATATAGTCCTTTAAACAAAAATCTTCTGATGCTGAGTCATTCATCAGCACTTGAAAGAGCGAAGACAGTTTGGATTATTTTATGAGGACTTGTGACCTGATTTAGACTTGCCCTCTGGGACTTGAGTTGTAACGTGATAGACTTGAGATTGACATTGGTTTGATTGATTTGGGACTGGCTGCGGAAGTCTTATAAACAGCTCTGATAAAAAAAAAACTGTGTTACTTTGCATATAAAAACAAAACCTAGATCGACATCCACTTACGTTTTAGGAACCCTTTTAAAAGGTGCCGTATGTAAGATCTGAGTTTAACACATTTAAAAAATGAACAAACATCAACAGAATGTGTAGAAGTTAGAGGGTTACTTGTGTCAACGACATCTCTTTTGATAGTTTGTTTATTGGATTTAATCCAAAGTGGGAGAAAACCAGAAAATGACAACTCATATTCAGTCAGGGCAAACGTAAATTAAAGGCCAATGCAACATGTGGAGATAATAAGGGTTTTGTTTTGAAAGGCTTTCAGAGTTTCAGCACTCTTCCCCTGCTATAAGTGAGTAGTTGGCTTTTTTATGTAACTGATGACTGTTAATTTAGATAGTAGAGGTGAAGTGCTGACCCCTATTTGTTTGGAGCATGCGGCCAGATCTTACACATTGCACCATTAACTACACGTTTACTCTGAAAAAACGACCCATAAATTTGTCAGATTCCACTGTCTATTTGTTGCCCTAGGAAAAAAGCTTGAAACCTCCTCTACCCTCGAAACAAATCCTCAGTGACCACTGCCAGACACTTCCTCTGTCATGTGGTTGTTTCAATACACTCAGGAAACAGCACAAACAAACCCACCCCCACAGATTTAATATAGAATCACCAAATAAACATTAAAGTCCCTTATATTTCTTCCCAACATGGGGTCAAAAATTAAATCAGCTTAAAAAACAAAACAAAAAGTCAGAGCTGAATGAGATGGTTTTCTGAGCCTGTTGATTAAAAAGTGACTATGCCACTAGAGTCAAGCATGCAATCTTCACAGAGACTTACAGGCTGCATTAGTTCTGCAAACAAGCAGCCCTGCTGATTTCCTTCCATCTTGACATTCAGTCTAGGACAAATAACTCAGCAGAGCCACACTTCAGTGAGGGACATTACTAAAGGGCCATAAAAGCGCAGTTTAAAACATGATGAGGGCTAGTGTGTCCTCTTTACACATGGGCAGGGGCGCCGCTAGGGATTTTGGGCCCCATGAAAAGAATCTTTACAGGGCCCCCAACACAGCGGCAAAATTTTTTGATGCTATTTTACATACAATTATGCATTTTAATGGTATTTTTGACTATCATTACCATATTTGTGAAAGAAGAACATGTAAAACATGTGTGATTATATGTTAGTTAATAACTTAGTGTCATTATTTTTTCTGTATTATAATTTCATCATCATTAGGGGCCTCTCTGGGCCCCCCTCCATCATGGGCTCCTAGAATCCGTCTCCTTTACCCCCCCTTTTCGGCGCCCCTGCACATGGGGGCCTGGAGTTTTTGTATTGTTTGTCCAGGCTGATTAGTCCGTTGAGTTGGGCTCACGAAGAGCAATGGATTCATTGTGAAAATGACAAGTGATTAACATTGAACCTAAAAAGAACCAACAAGAGATGAATGAATTCATCAACCAGTGCATTTCAGACCGCCGCTGTGCGTAAAATAGTAGTCTGTTTATGTGTCCACCGTTCATTCTTCTTTGTTTTAATTAAAGCATACACGATTCACCAGTTACCTTAATTTTCTCTCCATTGATATCCAGCTGCCTTTCGCGGAAGTCCACCCCGATGGTGGCCTCCACTCTGCTGGGGAACTCTCCGGCGCAGAGTCGGTGTGTGAGGCAGGTCTTCCCCACCGCGGAGTCTCCGATCACCAGCACCTTAAAGGTCCGACAGCGACTCAGCAGGGAGGACACGCTGCCCAAAGAGTTGGAAAACTCCAGAGATGACTCCATGTGGCCGTCGTTCAAAGCAAATTCAGGTGAAAATCAATGCGCATATAACGCGCTCCGCTTCAAACGTTATCTCCAGGAGAGGTTTTCTAATAAAGATAAAGATCTGAACAAAGTCTAGTAAGACTTGTGGGAAGAAAAGAAACTCCCTTTAGGTGTTTTTTAAGAGTAACTTTTCCACCTTAACGCTCCTTGAAAACTCCTCACGGCTCGGATCAGTGAATGCAGGAGGATTCACCGAGGGAGTCACCGGCGTCTCATTTGACAGCATGGGGATGATTGGTGTCTGAGGGTGGAGGGTTGGTCAAATGACGAGCTGCAGTCCGTTTATAGGCTGATACATATGGATTCCTCCGAAGAAATGTCAAACACGTCTGTTTTTGTTACCCTCTACCTTTTCATTTGTCAAACTAAAATATGTTATTAATGTTGGACCTGCCTGCCAGCAGCAGAGCCAAGATAACAGATAACCTTCCTAGAATATTATTCTAGCTGTTAGTTGATGGACACTTTTATCATTGTGAAACATAGATTTCACATCTCGAATTAAAGGTAGTATGTGTTCATCAACTCCAAACAGCCTATCATTGCATCACAAATACTTTGTTACATCAAAGAGTAGAGATGTTTCCTTTCAAGTAATGCGGGTTTTTCCCTGCATAGTAATTCTCAAAGAAGTTAAGAATTATTGAAATATTAATGTCATTGTCAAAACCTACTCTTCCACCATTTTGGAAAGATGTTTCCAAATATTTATAGTTTTATTGTACAAATATTTTTGCATTCGTTTATGGACATGATTTATCGATTATATAACACTTTAAGAAAAAAAGCATTTAAGAAATATATTGATTATTCTACTCCTTTAAAAAAAAAAAAAAACTATTAACCAATAATAGTCCATTACATTGAAAGGGCATGTGTTGCCTGCAAATTATAAATGATATGATCTTTTGTCCAATTTTCTCACCTTCTGCCTTTTCCCCCTGTCATGTTATAACGAATGAATTATTGTCAAAATTGTGTGACATATGAAATTTGTTACATAATCAAATAATTAAAAAGAATCACTTTAACCTCAGTCACGGTCGCAGCAGCTCCCTCTTCCTCTCACCTGTCCGGTCAGTGTAACATGCTGCTGCCCCCTACTGGTGGAGTCACTCTACAGTCATATTTACCTTTTCCATATATTGGAAATATTGTGGCAACGTGAATGGAAGAATTTGCTTGGTTTGACTTAAACCAACTCTGGCTGGGATTTTAATGATTTATTTATTTAATAACAAATGCATATTTAACTAACAAACTGTATGTATTTTATATACAGAGGACCAAAATGTGAGGTCAACCTCACCCACAATGCTTAGTCTGACTTTGCAGCAGCTCAGCGGGTTAACCTGTGGCTCAAAGTACACATAAGAAGAAGTAAATTGTTTTCTTTCGTTTGGTTTTAATACAAAAAAATCCAGAGATATCATACATCGCCATCTCAGATTTCATCTTTCACATTAGAACCCAAATTAGAGGAAAACAGGGAAGAAAATAAGATTATTGGGGGAAAAAGGGGGAGGAACGGAAAAAATAAAACAAATTCCAGATGCTCATCAGTTTACTGGCTGTGTAACATTTTTCCCTTCTGTCACTTCGGGCAACGGGCTTCGATGCTGAACTCTGACCTTTTGAGGAGTCATTTAAATTATCAGAGTGGAAACATCCTACTTCAGACTGTTAGTCCCTTTGAGCATGCAGATAAAACCATTTCTAACAAGTGACAACAGCAACAACACAAGTGACTCTGCCAGGAGGCTCCGTGTAACCACTTCAACCAGATCTAGAAATGATTATCATCAATAAGAGTTTCACTAATCCATTCTGGACAGGAAGGTGTCTATGGTATTGCTTAGATCTATCCAACTCTCTCAGAATTATGCAAAAATGTTAAAGAGAATCACTGTACTAGAAATGGCGCACATCACACAACCCTTTACAGTTTTTAATCTGTGCTACAAGGTGCTCCATAATAACAGACAGAGGATTACATGTTCCAAAGTTTAACCAGGAACTGTGAGGGAAGAAAAAACTGTTCACATGTTGGGCAACGTTCTTGGTGCTGTTCGCCCGCAGAGATCGAGCCTTGCTCACACACTCCGCTGCACTGCCACATGTAGACCAGCGGTTTACTGGGGCGTTACAGATTAAACAGATATGCCTGTGGTAGTTTGATGTCCTCGGTGTCTACTTTGGGTCCTCAGTAGCTCCTCCCACTCAGCTTCCTACAGATCTGTCAGAGATCAGATCCACTCAGCTCAGTCTCCCGTCCCCCGGTGACAGTTTAATGTCCAATTTAATTTAAATTAGCTTTTTAAAATAAGGGGGAACGCAGTGTGCGATAGGCGTGTCGGAGCAGCACTGAGTCAAACTCGAGTGGTTGCTGTCACCGTTGTTGATCATCTCAGAGGAAACAGACAGTCCGTGTCAGTCCGTCACAGTTTCTCCCGACAGTTTGCCAATAACTATTGTTTATTTTCGTTTTTTCAGCTTGGTTGTCAGCTTTATTAAAAAAGTAAAATGGCCATTCTGTTATCTTCCTCTTTCCCCCCCCTCCCCTCTTTCCCACAAATATACACAACCGCACACATGCTCTCAACAAACACACACACACGCGCACACACACACACACGCACACACACGCACGCACGCACGCACACACACACACACACACAGTCCTGATTTCCACCATGTGGGAGAGAGCCAAGCCATGCCAGGACAGACCCAATTAAGCTGAGCCAACGAACGAAACACCCATTTTCGCTTCCCCATGTCTGGCTCTACAAAATGGCTGTCAGGCGTACCACAAGGCTCCGTGCTCGGCCCAATTCCTTCTCTCATCCGCTGTTGTTCTATCGCGCTCACATCTCATTGGCTAGCTCCTCCGTTTCCGTGGAAACATCTCCATTGGCGATCTTGATGTTCTCCTCGTATCCCGGTGGCGTAAAAGCTAACGTGTAGGGGTAAAGCTTGTGACACTCGGCGCGGTACGACTCTGCGAGCTCCTTACAGTCGCCCAGCACGGCGCCCCGAAGACACTCCAGGACCTCTGTGCAGATCTGATGAGGGAAGAAAAAAATATTTAAGCTCTACACATTTAGCTAAATGCATTTTTTAAAAGCCAATAGCATTGATATTATGTCCTCTTTACCGGCCAGTTGTCATATTGCATAATTTCATGAATACCTGTATGGTTCTGTTGTTGAGTGACTCATCTAGTGCAGTGGCCAGCTCTGCTGCCTTGGTTTCCGTTGATGAGTCCAGATGCACCATCATCTTAGCAGCTGCAGGAGGGAGAGAAGAGTGTCACTGAGTCTGAGTGAAAGTGTATGCTTTAAACCAAACTCTTAAAATCCACAGGAGATATACGAGTTGGAGAAGCACAATTGTTTATATGTATGTGAAAGTGATTTGTGAAAGAGAAGGAACCAAATAGTCCGTGTGACTCAGTGGAATGCATTCAGTAAGAGTAGTGATAGTGTTTTGAGAAATGTATGACGGTTTTATGATGTGCAGTGGAGGATGCACCCTATAGATTAGAAATAAATAGGAAACAAAACTCAAGATGGAAACATCCGAAGGCGACGGGTAAAATGTGAGGTACAACCATAGAAATAGTATATTTCCTTTCTATGGCTACAACATCCAACGACTAGCTGCAGGCTATGGAAAAGTTTTTTCCCCATTATCTAGGGCTGAGCGATCAATCAAGTTAATCTAGACCAAACTGGGAGACTGCCCCCCTTGACGCTCCGAGGTCCACCCATCACAGTCTCACAAAATCCTGTGGGAATCACTGCTCCCTTAAAGCCCAAACTCACTCAGCCGGTTTAGTCCAGCTCAAATCAAGAAAATAGGAAAGAGAGCCTTTAATTAAGTGGAGGATTATACTTAAAGTTAAAGTAAAAACTTGTTTTTTTATTAAGTTTAATAAATTCATGATGTTTCTAAAGTCAATGTGTAATATTGATCTCAATATTGACCAAAGTGATTGTTATCATAATTCAATCAGCCCTACGTTATTCCTAAGACTGAACACAGTCTCATCAACATGTTGGAGACTGTGCGGATAGAAGAACATGGAAGAGAAGTGTGACAGAGAAAGGCTCACACAGAAATGGGACAAGTGGACTGCCTCTAAAAACCCATCACAAGGACACGGCTACAGATATTTTAGGTTGCGTCACTATTGTTAACCTCACTAACTAAATGTGAATCAATCCTTTAATTACATTGTGTGTGTGTGTGTGTGTGTGTGTGTGTGTGTGTGTGTGTGTGTGTGTGTGTGTGTGTGTGTGTGTGTGTGTGTGTGTGAAACCTACCAGCCAGTCGGTGTGGTATGGAGTTTGAGTGCTTGGTGAGGTAGGCCTGGTTGAAGCTCATAGCGTTGCTGTCTCCAAACAGCCGGGTGATCTCCTGCTTCAGCACCGTCCTGACCACCTCCGGCAGCTCCGTGCTCTCAGAGACTGAAAGAAAAGGAGGAGAGGAAGTTGAAGACGCATTTGTGCATTTGTGGGAGGAATGTAGAAAACAGACAATGAAGAGAAGTAGGGAGAAAAGGGCAAGAGGAGGTGGTAGGAGCTGTGGCATTAATGAGGAACCCTCTGGCTTACCTCCTTTGAAGAAGCGTACTAGACACTGGTGTAACCATGGATGGTCTGCGTCAATGGCCAACGCCCTCTTCACTGATTGGAGCATCAACAGGTATTTTTCTGAAAAGAGATGATTGATTATTAAAATCTGATTGAAGCAGAAATGATAATTAAGGGACAAAGTATCAACACAATATGAACTAAAGGAAAAGTCAGTGAAGTATTATTCCAATGAGCCTGCCCACCTTTCCTGAAGTAGATCTCGAAGGCCATCAGGTGTGTGTCTATTTTGTCCTTGACCAGGTGTTTGAGAGGGATCAGGAACTTGACAGCTTCTTCCAGTGGATATTCTACCTGTAAACAGGAAGCGACAGAGATGGAACATAAATCACTTTAACTCATTTGGCTCACCTAGTCGCTGATGTGTTTCTGTTTGAGCAGCGTCAAAGACACTTCCTTTGCCTTGCCACTGACAATAAAGTTTTAAGGATTCTTAATGTTTCTTTCTCTAACCTTGACCAGCTTGTCAGGTATTAGTTCCTCCTTGGGTCCTCCAATCTCCTCGTCATCATCCTCCTTCTTCTTCTTCTGGTTCTTAAGCTGCTTCTCTTTCTCTGCGATCTTCTTCTCCTCCTCCAGCTGGGCCTTCTTCTGGGCTCTCCGCTGCTTGTTCCTCAGCTTCTTCAGCTCTTTGTCCGAGAGGTTAGCTAGAGAAGAGAGTGAGGCGTTAATGATGGACAAAACGCACTAATTTCCTGGACAGCTTTGAAAGGGACGGCCCCCCTCACCAGTGTCGGCCTGCAGCTCCTTGCTGTCGTCGGTGAGGGGATTGTCATGGAGGCTCAGGTAGATCTGGATGGCGCTGACTGCAGCCTTGTAGTAGAAGGGATGCATCCGAAGAACATCCTCCAGCTTCAGCAGGTCCACATAGGAGCGTAGCGTCATCTTTCTCATGCAGTAGGTGTGGAAATCAAACTGGTCGTCTGTTATCTCCACAAAATGCTGATGGAAAAGGGGAGAAAGGAAGATGTTAAAAATAATGAAAACAAGCAGATTTTATTTGGGTCGCTAAGGAGTCTCACGCAAACATTTCATGCAATAACACACAACTTCCGTCCCTGATAAAAAGGGCTCACCCTTTCAATCTCGTGGCACTTCTTGAGGGCATCCCCGAACTTGTTCATGGACTTGTAGGCGAGTGCACACTCCGTCTGGAACCACATGCACTGCATCTCGTTGAGGTTCTCCACTGCTGACGCCCCCTCCTACACAAATACAAAGCAAACACACACGTATGAGCAAAGTAAATGACAAAACAGGGTTGTGCTCAATTATCATGTGACCTGCTGCAAACTGATTTGTTTCCTACAAACAAAGTGTAGGATGCTTAGTCATTACTGTGAATCTACTATTATTGATGTATAGAGTTAACTTCTCTCAAACACATAAACAGTGACAACAGTTAATTTACATTTCAAAGGCACACTACACATGAATGAACACTATAGCTCCTTTTAATTGGGGTCGTCTTGTCATTAACTCCTACATATAATATACTTTAAATAAGTTGCTCTGTTATTAAAGAAGTTCTCGTGTTTGAAAGTGAAAATAATTCCATCCCCAGTTAATTAAGGTTGTAATATAGTAATACACAAGTGTCTCCAGGTTGTATTAGTTCTTTGCAAATTGACTAAACAGGAAATACAACCAAGAATCTTTTTTCACATCCTGAAAATGTTCCTCAGCTGTCAGTTTCTCTCACCCGGGTGAACTTGGAGCACATTTCCTCGGCCTCTTTGACCATGCCAGCCTTCAGCATGTACTTGGCACACTTGGAGTTGATGAATCTGTCAGCGGTGTCCAGGGCCTGGGCCTCATCCATCCACTGAGCAGCTTCTTTGATGTTCCCAGCATGCTGCAGGAAAGGTCAATACAACTGTCATGACAACAGCACAGCAACACTCAGTTAAGGTGTTAACATGTGTACGGATTTGTGGCGTAGGTTACCTTGTAAATCTTAGCTTTTATAAGGAAGAGTTCGATGAGCGTAGGCGTGCTCTCAATGGCTGCGTTGATGTATTCTAGAGCCATGGTCTGTTGGCCAATCATGTCGTAGTGCTGTGCCAGGAAGTACTGCACCCACAGCAACGTGGTGGGTGGTTCCTCCTTACCGTCATCTGCAACAGTTGAATAAGAGTTTGTGTAAGTTTACGTCTTCAGGGTTGTAAACAAAAGACTGTCACAGTTAACCATATATGAAACCACATAACAGATAAGTTTGTTACCTTCCATAAGTTTTAGGTACTTTTTAAATTATCTCCAAATTGTTGATTAGAAAGACATCAAATTCATTGTCATGATCCATTTCCTACTCACCGTTCTGGTTGAACATTCTACAGCTTTTTAATGTGGTTTCATAGCCGACCACCAACTCCTCTATTATTGCCACCTGCAAAGAGAAAGGGGACAAAGTGCATTACCTCACCTGCAGTATGGATAAAGTATCTAAGAGTGAATACTTCATAATAACTTAAAGGGATAGTGTACTTATCCGTAGTCAGTGTACAACCAACAGAAAATGGCTTTAAGCACAGCCCCAGTTTGGAGAAGCAGACAGGAGTATCAACCAGGGAGCAAAGTAATGTATTGCTCAGAAGCTTAAGTATATGCTATATTTAGAATATTTTCACATCTGTTTCCTAAAGGGAATTGAGGCCATTATTTATGCTCTCTCCAAAGCCACCAGACTCCTTTCACAGAAATGGTAATTTTACCTTGCAGAACTGGGGAGTTGCTGGTCTACCGCCGCCTTGATCAGTTAGTTTGTTTGTTATTGTGTGTCTGTGGTGACTTCGAAATAACCCAAGACACACAACACTGACAGTTTAAAATACTGTCCCCATTCGCAGCAGTACATTGCTTTGCTCCTGTGCTGGTACTCCTGTCTGCTTCTCCAAACAGGGCGGGGCGCCGACCATTTCCTACTGTAGTAATACACCGACTATGGGTAAGTACCTAACACAAGCCCAATTTAATTTTTTTTAACCGTCTCTTTAAACCTAGTTCACAGGAAGCTTTCCCTCAGACTGAGCTCTCATCCTTTAAGGCATTATGTAAGCTGGTTTAAAGTGAAGTGAGGAAAGCTGTCATTGTGATTTAGATTTAGAGCAGTCATCTGTCATGTCTTGAGCAGGGCTGTCACCTTTTCTTTGTCGTTGTACAGTGATTTGAGGGTGGTGAAGACTGGCGGACAGCCTTTACTGAAGTTCAACCGCAGATACCTGTCCAGACACTCTCTGAACTTCTCACCTACAGAGAAAAACGATGAGATGGAGATGATCAGAAAAAAACATCCACAAAGCGATTAACAAAGAACAGTGGAGTAAAAAACAAACAACTGAAGCTGAAATCAGCTACAAGCTTGTTAATTTATTCCTATGACACAGACGTATTATTGGCCGCACCAGTGAGGAAGTTGAGGGGCAGTCGGCGAGGAACCAGGCCTTTAGGGAACTTCTCCCAGGCGTCTTCATAGATCTTTTGTCTGTCTTCTACACCGCCTGGAGAAAAGAAAAATCTGAAGTGTTGACAATTGTAGCTTGAACCATGATTGTGAATAACTTCATAGTCAGTGATGATGATGATGCTGCTGCTGGTGTTAACAGAAAGGATAATGCGTCATACCTGGCTTTAGGGCATTTTCCAAGCCGCGATAATAGGACCAGTTCTCTGGGTTCCTCTCCTGCAGACGCCGGTAGACCTCTGTTGCATCATCCAGACGCTCCAACTTCAACAGTATTTCTCCTATGTAAACATGAGAGAAGAGCTCTGGTGTCAAAGTACATAGGACGAGTAGAAAGCTGCTCAAACTGAAAGTTAAGAAATTGTTGGAAAAATAAATATGAATACGAATATGAATCTTGCAAAAACTACAGCCCTGACATCAGTTGCAAAGCAATGCTGTTGCTTTTTAGCTGTGCAAAACTTTTCGGCCTGTGTGAAAGTACTCATGACAAAAACAACAGTTCGAAAAAACACCAATGTGCAAATAAGATGCACAAAAATAAAAATCCACCCCAGGCGTGTCAAGGCCTTTGATGTGGATCTCAGTGACTCACCTCGTGTCTCCTCCACAGCCAGTTTGTCACAGATCTGCTTCTCATAGTTGGACAGATGCTCCAGGGCCTCCTTGTAAAGGCCTGCCTCTCTCAGCACCTGGTTCTGGTACAGCAGCAGCTCGCTGTATTCGTAGTCCACTTTGTCTGGAGATGTCTGGGCAAACAAAATAGGTTGTTAGTGAAATCAACATTTTGTACAAGCAACAGTGAAAAAACAGCTGGATGGACTTCTGCATCTATGCTGTTCAGGAAACTGCATCATTTTTTGTGTGTGTGTGTGTGCAGTTGCCTAGTCACATTGGCTGGTTGCATTACATATATGGCACAAAGACAGGAAGCAGACTGGTCTTATCAGGAGAAAACCAGCAAGAGGGAGAGAATGAGCGCCATTGTAGTCGTGACCGATGCACAGACGACATCTATATTTAATACTCAGTTGAGGCGGTTGAACTAAAAAGCATGCAGTGTAACTCAGCTGCATCAATCAGCAAGTCAGACACGTACAATATGAAAAGAAATGTGAGTTCATCCTGTTACTCATACTTCACACCTCTTTGTTCCATCCGTTTCTAAGTTCTGATCATAAAGCCATATTACACCTCCTGTAGAAAGAATGAGCCAGACAGATCATATATAGGGAAATGCTAAGCAGTCATTGGGTCTCACCTGTTGGGTTTTCCGGAACTCCTCAATGATCTTTGCCGCCATCTCGTAGTCCTCTAGGAGGTGATAGGCAATGGCGTAGCCGATCCAGGAGGCCCGCTGCGCTGGACGCAGCTGCAACAGCTGGTACCGTGTCTCCTAAAGAGGAAAAAAAAATGAATGTATTTTTATGTTAGCCATGCTTACCACCAGAATCAACAAGGTGGCAAAAAAACAACTTATGTCTTATGTATGATGACTCGAGGAGACATTTTGCTGATTCATGGTATTGACACCAGGTTGTTACAAGCTAACTCAGGGAGCACAAAACAAAGACCTAAGAGTAAGGGTGCACTGGATCACAAACTATGACTTTTAATACATAAAATACAACTTTTAGAGCTGCACCGATCATGTTTTTTGCCACGGAAACAATTGCCAGTCGTAGATGAGTCATATCTACAGATACAGATTGTTTTTGGTTTCGCTTTTAGCTCAGGTGGTGCAAAGGTAACTGGCCCTCCTGTCGATTTCAACGCAGATATCCACAAGGTCAGAGTTCAACTACGGTCCGTTACACCACTACCTAATACACTCTAACTCAGAGCCCCTACCTTTCTCATCAATATTTTTTATCCTTTCAACTAGACTTTCATCTTGCCATTTTATACCTCCCACTTAATAAGCATCTAAAATCCCAGGCTGTGTCCCACGAGAGCTGTTCTACATCGTGAAGCCTGACTGCAACCTGATATCTGCCCGCTGATGTGCTCGGTCCTCTCCAAAACTGGAGCCATACTGCATCCTGGATGAAGCAGATGGGAGTGTGTACTCCAGAAAGTTCTTTCCCCAAAAAATATTTAAGTTTGTTTTACCCTTTTATTACAAATAACAGTTGCTATAGTTCTTTAATTTGCTTCTCACAACTGGATGTGGAGAGTAGGGCGCCTGACCCCTGAGTGTGTCAGGATGATTATGATAATCCAAATTGTATCTCAGAATAATTATTTAACAAGTTAGAAACCATCCACTCATAGTTCCACTGTCAGTTCTCACCCTGTAGCCCTCCAGGTCTCTCATCTGGATCTGAAGCAGGGACAGGTCTCGCAGGATCTGCAGGTTGTCCTTGTCCCACTTCAGAGCGTTGCGATAACACTTGATGGCCTCGTCGTACTTCTTATCCGAGCGCTGCAGAAGGCCGTATACATGCCAGCCTGTGACGCACATAGAGTTAAGGAGCAATCTCCATTCAATCAGATGTTATCAAACGACTTTTAGAAAAAAGGTATTCAGAAGCACACAGAGAAGCGGTGGTTACTGGGGCCCAATAAGCCTCTCCTGGTTTGAGGTGACTGATTCATGTATCAATGACTTAATGATTGTTCTTTAACATTTCTAAGCAGATTGGGACTTCTTCACTAATTTTGCAGTCAAGAAAACTTCAAAATTGGAGGATAACAAGAAAAAATACATTAAAACTTCTCATTCCACAAATTTTTTTAGCAGCATAAACCACTGTGAACACATGTTCAGATAACACTCACTAAATTTCATTATTTCTCTGCTAATCGATTAATTATTTGGACTGTAAACAGGTCAGAAAATAATGAAAAATGCTATTCCTAATTGATGGAATAAATGACCAAAATCACTAACTAAGAATTCAAAAGAACACACTTCATAAATCACTTTACATCCCTCAAAGTACACACATCATAAACAAGACACATTTTTGCCACAGGCTCCTCAAGATAAGAGCTGACGGGAGCAGCTAAAAAAGATAACAGTGTGTCGTCTACTCTTAGATACAGTATGTTGACTTTAGGCTGAGGCTGCCCAGCACCTATCTGCAGGAAATGTGCAGAGATTTCCCAGCTGTTAGGCGTAGTTTCTACTCGTTGTAGTAATCAGGGGCCGACATGTGGTTGCGGTGCTTGGTTGTGCACCTCTGAATTTCTTTTTATTTGGTGCGCGCGATCATGTGACCGATACAAATATTTCATTAAATATTTACATGTCTAGGGATTAAACAAAGATGGACAAAGTCGCTTTGAAATGCTTTAGAAACAGGAAGTCTTAAAAATCTTTGAGTATATATATTTTGCAGCCAAATCAAATTGTTTACAGTATATTCAACCTTTGTTTCTTTATAATGCATGTAATACTTGAGGGCTTGTACAAAAGGCAATAAAGTAGTCCATGAATATGAGAAATTAATGAATGTATAAACAAAGCTTTACTCCTAATCACTTGTTTTCCACCTTAAAAACACATGGCTTCGTTTTCTGCCAGTGCCAACCACCACCAACTCATCTTCCTCCAACCATTTATCATTAAACTTGTATCTCTCCATCATTCCTAGTTTGTAAGCTAGCTCCAACGAGATACAGACTTCAACATCTGTAGCTAGCTAACGTAGCATAAATTATATTAATGGCAGAGCTTCTCATGGTTTAATACTAACTTAATCAAGCAGATACAAGTTAGTGGACGCATTAAGGTCGGCTACTGTGTGTGACAATTTTCCCAGCCTTAAGCGCACCATCAGCAAATGTTAAACCTACTGCAGATTTAAGACAATTCATGAGCTTACTTATCTTGATTTTATTCTAAGACCTTTTAAGGAGTTGCAGGGACCCCATAAGTGTGACAATAACTTAACCCAGTGCATATCTCCTGCACTAACACACATTATGTGTGCCATGAGATGAATAAGGATACAGACGTGGCTCTTGAGGTCATTGCGCAGGCCTCTTCTCACCAGGTCGTAGGCCTCCTCCTTCTTCCCCAGACAATTCAGGGTCAATCCCTTCATCGCCAGGGTCTCTGCAGGGAGACACAAGGGTACAGCAGACAGTAAGAAATACAATACATACTTCACCTTGACAGGAGAACTTTTTCATCCATCTTTCCATCTCTATGTCTGCTGCTTACCTCCATGCTCTGCAAACTTGGGGTTGGATAGAATTTGTTTGCAGAACTTGAGCCCATTTCTGTACTGCTTGTGTTCATAACATCGCTGTCAAAGGAAGGAGAGAAATCACATTAAGCCAAAGAACAAGAGTGTTATCTCAGATAGAGACAGAGAAGCAGCGTAACTTTCATCCTGGAGTCGACAGCCTTATCTAGACTCATAGCAAATGGCTCAACCAGGGCTGGGCAATAATTCAATGTGATCATTTGTCATTTTTCAACGGAATAATATTGTGATAAATTTATATCGAGATATCGTGATTCACAATTATGCCGTCTGAATTAAAAATAACAAGCAAATAATAACTCAAATATTTGAGAAAATCTGATTATTTTGCACTTAAGTTCTTAATTAAAATGAAAACTATTCTCAGTACTTGCCAAGTATTGAATTCATACAAGAGTGTAAAAACCATGTGGTTATTATCACACCAGAAAACGTGTTCAATTGTGATACGTTTGGTTAGAGATATAAACTGGCCTATATTGTGATAGAAGATTTTGACCACATAGCCCAGCCCTAAGCTAGACTTAGCAAGAAGAAAAACTCTGAAAAGGACACTCATTTCTGCAATTTGCCTTTTTTGGTGATCCATACCGATTACATTTAACATTAAAAAGACCTTGAACAATGTAGTCTTGATAATCTGCAGTTAAAAAATTCTGGTCACAAATACAGAGTGGGTCATAGTTGTTCAACAGCAATGCTAGCCTTACAAGAGTAGAACATTAGCAGATAATGTACTCCAGATTTATTCTCACCAAAACTATTCATATCATTAACATTTATCAGCATTTTGCACACAGCCAAGCTAAATGTTGAATTAGACTTTTTACTAAAGACACACACAGTATTACACCACCTTGAAGGAATTACCAGCTTTTTGCCCTAAAGTTATATTTAGTATGCAGTTGCACAATCAACAGAGCACCACCTCTCCTTTTAAGCTGATCTGTGTGTGTGTGTGTGTGTGTGAGAGAGAGAGAGAGAGAGAGAGAGAGAGAGAGACACCTATGAAGAGTTAAGCTGGCAGATGGCATTTCGTTGTCCCGCCGTCAACTTCACTAATGGTGAAAAGAGATGACGTCAACCTCACATATGGGTGCCAAGGTCGGTTATGAAATTATAAGTAATTCACTGAACTGGTGGAGGACAAGAAGAAACAGGTTTATGTCCCGTCAGTTGCTGGATGGTGCTGCTTTAATCGACAGTAAATGTGCCCTACCTGAAATGCATACAGGACAATGTCCAACTAAATGTGCATAATAGTTCAAAACAGTTGCATAAGTAAAAAGACCAACTGTTCCTTGGGGTTTCACTTTACAAAATGTCTTTATTGATTAATCTAAACAACTTAATTTATGATTATTTTGAAGTCTAGATTAACATAAAAATCAAAACACCCTAAATAAAAATCTAAACACTGGACTGTGTCCCAAAATCAGTGGATGCATCCTCCGAAAGCTACATCCCCTGAAGTGTGACAGAGCTTGTATTAAAGTCCCACCCCGACCTGTTTCGTTTTAGAAGCATGATGCCAATAAACACCCTTACTGTACTGTTTAGTAAAGGTAAATTTAGCAACATTAATACCACCAGCTGTGCTTAATATCCAGCATGTTCTCTACCTCACCCAAAATAACTCTGCCCCAAGTTACAGAGAGAATCTGTCACAGTGGTGGCTCTGAGCTGCGGGGCTCGCTGCAAGGAGTGCAAACATTATGCTAGATTTAAAAACATTTTCCAAAGTACTGATGCCACATTTTTATCATGTTGGGAGGAAGGTGGTGAAGAGGAGAGTCTTGTGGTTACAGCTCGCTAGTGTTCACATTAGTGAGGAGCTACTGAACATAATGATGGTGATCATGAAATTTAGCCAAGTTTCTGTTGAGTTTGGACATTCATGTTCATTAGGATTTCAGACCCTTCATTATTATGCAATACCTCGTCAGAAATGAAGCCATCAGGAAAAGAGGAGTATGTGTAATCTCCCCAACAATAGTTCAGTTGTGTGACATCCTAAAAAAGGTCATGGCCTCTATATTGTTCTATTCACCAAATACTACCCATAATGCATCTAGACAGTCCTGGATAAATAGCTTAGACAGGCTGATTCAGTTTCACAGTTTTACTTGAACCTGTCCCACAGCATGATTAGAGCTGAACAAATACTTAAGGGGCTTCTTTTTGATGTGGGCGAGTTGCTACAAGCATCAGTGAAATAAAATAAAAAACCTGGAAGTCCGGTTTGAGGAATTACATCCATTAGTCAGGGTCAGCTTACTTGTCAGTGCTCTGTGCTGCCCCATGAGACTTTTCAGTTTTTCTCTCACTCCTTTTATTATTTTATTTTACCTCCCTCTGTCCGTGATACAGTTTCATAATTTATAGATGCAACTTAGGGTAGAATAAGGGGGACTTGGCTGGATGCATTCATTGTCCTGCAAGCTTAAATGCAACATAAAAGTTTTAAGTCAGAGCAAGACTGCAATAAAGCATGCATAAAAAACTGGATTTTTGTGCAAGTGCAATTTAAGTTTAAGATTACCCCCCCCACACAACAATAGAACAAAATAGAAACTCATCGAACTCCAGAGCAATGCAGAAGTTGGAGACCTGCCAACTTCTAATAATGCATTTTGGCACTCAGTGGGGGGGGAAAGCAAAAATAAATAGGGTGTGGTCCACTTCTGACTACAGTCAGGGAGAAAACTGTTTCAAATCTCATATCACATCCCTAATGCAGAAAGGGCAATCAATGACAGTTATTCAATCCTGGGTTCCCGTTCACAGAACAACTATTTCACGTGATGAAATGCTTTCAGACCTCTTCTTAACTAAGAACAAGAACTAAAGGTCACTTTATTTTATTATGGAAAAGTGTTGGAACAATGATGTTTAGCTGAGCACATTAAACTGATGAATGCCTTCTATGTGCTAATCGTAGATCCTGATGCAGAAATAAAGATTAACTGTTGAGCCTGCAGTACTATACTTTTAAAACAAAGTAGCAGTGCTATGCACACATTAAAACCACTTGGTTTAAAGTTAGTAATTATGTTTTTTTTTAAGGCTTTTCTATAATGTGCTGTTGAATGTTTCCTGCATTAATGTCCAACACAAAAAAAACAGACGTTATTCATTGGCTGACTTATTGCACTCATTCTGCAGTTTCTTTCATTGGTAAATTCTACAAGTAAGAATTTACATCCCACCTATTTATCAGTGCAGCACCACAACAACCTGAGGGAAAGGCCAGGCCCTCTCTGGGGCATTCTGCAAACACAGGCTCCAACTTTTCAAGATCAGCTGCAGGTCACAGGTCTGTTTTTTGAGTGAATGAATGCCAACGTGCTGATAAAACAGCCACCGACTCCCAGCAGACAGAGCCCGGCAGCTTTTCAAAACAATGAAGGTTATCTGAACTAGTCGGTGACGTTAAACTGGTCGCTGCTCCACACAGGATCCCTGCAAAGCATTTAACATCAGTACATGTGGCTGCAGAGATGTTTAACAACACACACTGACACACAGGGGAAACACATATTTTAAAACATGCAGGAAACTACACTACACTCCAAAACTGTCCAACAATGTCTGTAACCCACAGACAGTGTGTGCAGAGACACTGATGGACTGGTGGAGCAGTGGAGGCCTGAGGCGGCTAACAGATCTGCTGACACAGTCACACCGGTCCGCCGCCTCCTCACACGTGCACTGGTTAGCTAAAGTTGTCGTTACCAGCCTGGCCTTGTCCAACCTAAACCATTGATCTGTACGACCACAGACGAGGGTCCAACACAGACACGTTTAGACTGACATTCAGCGGCTAAACAGGACAGTGGACGCTGCCTGGTTAGCCGGTTAGCATGGACAGCTCCTGACACAAAGCACACCTACAACAATATACTAGTAATAATAATAATAACAATAATCAGAATAAACAAACACCAGAGCAGGTGTGATAGGTCACATCACTGTGAGGAGATACAAGCACACACGAGCGTCACATCGTGGAGCCTAGCCTAGCTTAGCCTAGCCTAGCCTAGCCTGTCGGTTGTTGTGTGAGGAGCGGTGCGGCCCGGCCCGGTAGCTGCTAACCCCCCGTCTTCACCCAACAGTACACATGTGCATCTGATGCTGCTGCGTTTTAATCACTTTGCTTATGAACCACAACAAAGCCACGGACCAACACGCTGTCTGTGTCTGACGGTGACAGCGCATGTCAGGGCCGGGCTAGCCCATTCAATGATGCCATTTTGCTAACACACGGAAGCTACCGCTAGCCGCGGAGCGCACATATAGAGCCGCGGAGGAATCTCTAAACTCTCCTCCGCGGCTCCTCACGACGACTCACCAGGATCCTCTTGAAGAGTGCGTTCTCTTTGGGCGGTAAAGTAACTGTCGGCATCGTGGCGGTGGAGAGCAGTTTCCCCTCGACCTCAGCACATGTAGCTAGCGTTAGCCCGGGTAGTCGAGTAGACGAGTGGAGTCGCGTGGGGCTCGGGCTCGCCTGCTTCAGCCGCTCCGCTCGATTGCTCCGTCGTCTTCTCTCCTCACTCACTTCCTCCTCACGTGGTCACTCCAACACCTTTCAAAATGGCGGCGGCTGGCTGTGCGGCCACGCTTCATTTAGAGTACAGCCGCAGCCTGCAGGATTGAGATAAATATAAAGTTAAAGATCCACTATATACCTGCGTTAAAGACATAAGATAAAACTACATAAAATAAAACTACATAAAATACTGCTTGGAATAATACATGTGTGATAGGTTATGTCCCCAAAATTATTTTTGAACAATTATTACAATTAAATCTAGTATTTTTAATTTAAAAAACTTAATTTCTGAACGCAAGATGTTTACTGTACAATCTATGCTTCTCAAATCATAACTGTGTATTTTTGCACCTGGATGACTATCACACTCAAAATCATCTTTTTAGAATTATTCTCATTTTAAACTCAGATTTAAAGTGAGCACAGAAAAAGGAGATGACCAACTAGTGTTGAACTTTGGGTTTACATCATTTTGCAAAGTGAGAGTCCAACGCTGAAGTGAACTAACAATAAGAAAAATATTTGTGGGTGTAGGTGGAGTTTCATAAACCTGTTACAAACAATTTACAAAAGTGTACTTTTCACTTTTCTTGATCATTTCCCAAATCTCACCTTGGTTTTAGATTGTTGTAAAACTCAACTTGAATACTTATTCACTTACAATTAAGTCAGCCTATTGTCTATGTATGTGTGTATTTTGAATATAGCCAAACAAACAGTGTATTATTGTGGCTGATATTGATATACACACTAGACACTTGAGAATTAAATAATAATAATAATTTAAAGAAAGCTGATACACAGTTCACATGAATTAGTTTGTTTTAGACATTTAACCATAAATAAAATAATTGCGACCAAGATATGTGCTGAATGGGTGTTTTTATGACTGCTTTCTGATAGACAAACTGAAATGGAGACACTATTTCTCACACTTATTTTTTAAACATTTTTCATATACATCTGTTTTCAGTAATTAGGTCCAACCTCACACCATTTTTGTCATTGTAAATTTACAAGCACAGCGGAGATACTGGCCATTATTAAATATTAAATAATAATTAAATATTTAATATGATAGATACTATGATATGCAACATCTGCTTTTAACATTAAAAGCAAACTCCTGTTCCCTCCCTGTGGCAAATAAAAATATGTTTGTTTCTGTGCTCCACATTAAACAAAAATATAATGTGAATTTTTTTTTTCCATAACTGCATGATTCATAAAAATAAATCAGATGATTTTTAGTGAATGTTATCAGGAGCTTTTTGTTATAATTTTGAGAAGCAAGAACACATGAGTGAATGTCCATGATGTCTATTTGAGACAAACAACAGCACATGTCCAAAGCCTTCAGGATGCATTGTACATCTAGTCCACCATCAGGGCAATGGAGGATGCAATAATGTGCATAATCCAAAATGCTGAACATGCAGAACTGCATCCTTTCTGCCTTGCCATTACACATCGGTCACAGCACACTGATAGTCCTGGGTACTGATCCTAGAGAGTGCTTTACATTCCAGCGCCATGACAACCTTCTGCAGTGCTTTGAAGGTGTACGTAAGTTTAGAAGGGTTTATGTTGTGGATGAGGTTGAGTGATTACAGACACCAACAACTCTTTCTACAAACATATACGGCAGTGTTTTAGAAAATAAATATGAAACTGTCTTTTAAAGCACTTGATCCCTGATGTCTCACATTCAAGTCATATAAAAGATAAATGATTTTAAAATAAAAGTTTCTCTTGTACACACTTAAAGACTGATGTATAACTGGCCCATTTTAGATCAAAGATTACCTCCATATTCTGAATTTGAAATAGTTGACTGGTTTGGTCTATGTAGTTTCCATAACTGAGGGTTTTTTTAATAGCTTAAAAAGATATGAAACATAAATTCTTTAAATACTGAGCCTTTATAAAATAGACTCATCACATACGTGGTCATGAGTCGTGTCCTTCTCGCCCTGAATCAAAATCCTGGTCAAGACAGAGCAGCAGAGAATCCTAACATGTGTAAAGTAACCGTGTAGTATTATCAGAATACAATCTTACCGGAGCTCTATGAGCCATAATGCTCATTGTATTTTGCCTATCTCTCCTCTCTTATCAATATCTTCAGCAGCTTGTCAGAATGCACATCTGGACTGCAGGGTATGTAATACAAACATTCAGCATTTATATTAAAACAGGAAGAACAACAGACAGAAAAATACTATACAGCAGAAATTTAGTAGGACATGCAACATGAAAAACAAAAAAACATTTAAGTTAGTGTGCTGAAGTAAAATTGTTAGGTATTGGTTTTTATCTACTATTATTAATTTATATCATGATTGTGCTACTTTTACATATCACAAACCTCTTTGAATGATCTGTTTTGATGCTGCATCATTGTATTTCAACAAAAAAGTATTTTACCTAATTTCAATTATGTATACATTAGTAAAATAAATGTTACTTTAAAGACACTTCTATTCGTCAAACTTCTTGTCCAACTCCTATGTAAATCTTAGACAGCCCATCCAAGTGATCTGAGAGTTTGCTTAGTTATCCTAAAAGGAAAATAAAAAGCAAGATTACTCTGAGGAATCAAATAACGTCTTAAAGAACTAGTGCTGCTGTGAAGAAGGCTCAGTTTAATCTCTTTAGTGCCACTGTCCGGCCAGATTGTCAACTTTACACACAATATCTCAGACTATGCAGTCAGATTTAACATCATTCATAAAATCATTCTGCCCAAAGGAAGTGTCCTTGTTATTCAGTTTAGAGCTTGTTATAAGGCCACTTTCCTGCCCCTCTCATGGGAATCATCCATCCATGTTTTCCATGCCTATCAGCCATCACAGCCTTATAGGGCTGCTATTGAGCATTGTCCTGTTGAAAGTAGATGCCACAGGAAAGACCAATCTGTGTGAAAGAACAAACTAAAGAAACAATGTACTTTTACTATGGCTTTCTGTTATAATGTCCAAGACCTAGCCGAGTTGACCCCGGTGCCATCACTACGCAGGGTTATTGCCCAGCTTTTAAACGAAAACCAGAGCCACAGAAGACATACAACTTTTTTACAGGCTGGTAAGCTGTGACTTGCGATGTGACTTGTGATCTAGATGTGTAAAATTAGTGGAATGCAACATTAATTGGTGTAATAATTTGATTATCTTCATAACTCCAAAGTTAAGGCTGCTGTTATGATTTAAAACGGGGAAATAAAAGTAGCAGTTCAGTTCCTGCCAGCGTCATCTAGAGGGCGCCATATTGAAAGAAAAGAGGTGAAACCACATCACTGCTCATGACCAGACAATTTGTTGATTATAATTAGCCAACTAGCCGACTTTGCACAACTTTTAAGTTGTGAGGGAGAGTAGACAGTTCAGTAAGCATGGATGTGTGTATGTATATGTGTGTGTGTGTGTGTGTGTGTGTGTGTGTGTGTGTGTGTGTGTGTGTGTGTGTGTATTGTATGCAGTACATATGCGCAGGTTATCTTAAACATGCTGGGGAAGCAGGATACTCTGCATTGAAATAACACAATGGAACAGAAAGATAAAGTCATCTGAAGGTAATTAGAAATCTGTGTGTGTGTGTGTGTGTGTGTGTGTGTGTGTGTGTGTGTGTGTGTGTGTGTGTGTGTGTGTGTGTGTGTGTGTGTGTGAGAGAGAGAGAGAGAGAATGAGAGAGAGAGAGAGAGATTTTCATGGTGTTTTATTCATGGTGTGACACAGTTTAGGCCTTGCTCTGCTGTAATCTGGTGGCCTCCTAGTCCTCCACCACCACAATGGCTCCTGCTACCACATTCATCAACTTGACACCACACACAAACACACACATACAGACACACACACACACACACACACACGCACTTTCTCCCTCTCACTCCACACTATCCTATCCCCTGTCCTCTCTCTCCCCCTCCATATGTCTTTCCACTCCATATTTCTCCAGCTACATTTCTTCACCTTATTACTCTCCGAGAGGGAGAGAGAGAGTGAATGATTCTTCTAACTCATCTCCCACTCGTTGTGACACATCATTTGTCGTTGTGATTAGAGCCCATAACGGTGCCTCAGGAGTGTGTGCAAGGCTGACGGGGTGTGTGTGTGTAAGTGTTATGGCTACAGGAGGAAACTAGCTGTCATTAACTTGGACTTGTGGCCGGCTTGTTGTCTGTGTTTGCTGATGATCTCCTGAGCACTGACGAACAAGAAAGACAGTTGTGTTTGAGTACATGAGGGCGTTTACCCGCCACCTACCCAACCCAGTCCCCAGAAAAAAAATGTTGGCATTGTATATTTCTGCAAACAACATTGAATATCGACATTTCTGACCTAAAATACCTTTTACATCAGGCTTGTATCCTTGCTTTCAGAAATGCACTATTTTACCTAATGTTATGTAACAAGTGAAAAGGCAATGTTTGCTTTTGGTTTCTCACAGGACACGAACAGCGTTCTCATGAGTGAAACTTCTGTGTTTGGCCCCTTAGTGGTCTTTCTTGTTTTTGCTATACTTAGCAATATATCCAGCTTTTTAGTCACGCTAGGAACAGTTGGTCGGTCGGTCCACCACTCTCTAGTCTTGACTAAAATATTTACTATAGGATGGATCGCAATAAAAAGATACAGTGTTCATGTTTCTCTGAGGATGAAGCCCTTTGACTTTGGTAATCCTCTGACTTTTTCTCTAGCACCACCATTCGACCACTTTTTTTTTGTCTTGTTCACTTTATTATTTAAATTGTAATATTCTTCTTGCTGCTCTTGCTTGAAATTCTACTAATTTTTATTTAGAAACATAGTCATTTAACTAATCAAGTTAAAATACCAAATACTTGCTAGTATTAGACTCAAATTTGACGTGGGTCAGATTTTCACAAAATATATATAATGTTTATATATAACAAATATTAAAATATAATTCAATTATTTTTGCTTTTTTTCTGTTTGAAAAGTTCCTTGAAACTGTGGTAATGTTCGATAATGCAATGATCATCTTTATTTTTTTTTTACAATTTATGTAAATGGTTAATTGAAAGGAGCAGCTGATTAAGTGAAAAAGAAAATAATTGTTTCTTAAAGCTGTTCTAGTCTGATTGGATTTGTGAAGGAAATCTATAAGTGACAATCTTCCATACTAATACTTTCAACAGTTGCCCTACTTTTTCACACCAGTAAAGAACACCTGAACATCAAGCTCTCCAAAGATGTTAAGGTGTGTGCTTGTGGGTGGATGTTGCAAACACTCCCTAACGGCAGCCTCCCACCTCCACCCCCCTCACTCCCCATCTTCCTCCTGTTCTGTCCTTCATCCTCCCTCTTCCTCTCGTTTTTCTCTGTCCTAGGTGGTGTCGCTACTGAACATGAGTAATGATGTTGTCATCTCTGTTAGTCTCCATTTATCAATGTCAAATGGGAAGCGGGAGAGTGGTGCATATGTGTGTGTGTGGGTGTGTGTGTGTGTGTGTGTGTGTGTGTGTGTGTGTGTGTGTGTGTGTGTGTGGTGCTGGTGGGTGGGGGGCAGAGAGTGGAGGAGAAATGAGACAGCTAGGTAGAGGAGAAAGGAAAGATGTAGCAGGAATGTGAGGAGAAAAGGTAGAGAAAGGTGGCCATGATGAAAAGGAGAGATGAGGAAGAGGGGCGTGGCTGACGGAGGATGAGGAGAAGTGAGTTTGAAAGGGGGGGAAAAGATGATTTACAACAAAAAGGTCCTGGCCCTGCGTGTGGTCTGTCTGTCTGTCTGTCTGTCTGTCTGGTGACACCAACAGGGAGCCCATGATTCATCGTCGCTATTACTGCCAGACAGAATTAAGGCTCTGCTCTTTAGCATATGCGAGTCTAATTATGCAAATCAAGGCTGTTAGACAAAACATTACTACGGCAGTTAGACAGTCTGATTTTAGGCGCTACATGAATGTGTGTGCATTTGTCTCCGTCAGTCTTGCGACCCTGAAATGAAATGACTGTCTCGGCAGCTTACTGTGCAATATTGATGTTGTTGTGTATTTGCAGACAAAGGATGTCCAAAGAAATGGACAATAACAACTAACCAATTGATGAAATACAATGAAAGTTAAAATAAATAAATTAAAACTTTCCTTCTCTGTCCTTTGCATTACAAGATGGCTGTGTCCATGAATGTACAGAGCAGTGATTGGTCCAGGGGTTGTATGTTTGTTTGTGTAGGATCACTGGAGATGGGAGAGGGATGTGTGGCAAGCTAGCTTACCTAAAAACACTGTTGGCTAAACACACTGAGCACCAGCAAACCAGCAATTTAAATCTAACTTTTGTCATAAAACAACAACTGCCAGTGCATGTATTGTTAATCATCCATATATTGTGCTATACTGCTGTATGGCATCACTTTCTAAAAGCTTGTAACAGCTAGCTAGCAAGCTACACTGTACATCTATCTTTCATTGAGTGCTTCTGGTCTTCATCAAGGACCAAAATGGAAATTAATCGTGGACTTTATTTGTCATCCTTGACATATTGTCTATGTGTACGATTTAATATATGTTTTATTTTAATGTTGAACTAAAGTAAAAGTAGTTGTTAGTGTTTGCTTGCGAACTTGCTATATATTATGGTTTTCATGTGCATCTTTCATGTATTCTGTTCTGTTTTCGACTTGTCATTTTGGGCACAGTCGTGGTCAAAAAAAATGAACCCAATAAACTTCAGAAACTTTCATTTAATATGATCAGCGAGAACAGTCTCTCTTTATTGTATCTTTTTGAAAAACAAACAAAAAAAAGTATTTTGTAATTCTCTTTTGTTAACATTTCAGAATTCTGTACAGGATAAAAAGAAATAAGCACTGCTTTATAACAGAGTCAAATCTCAAACTAGAAAAAACAAATGAAAAAAAATTCCAAAAAAGAGAGGAGGTTTACAATACAAATTAGTAGTAAGACATTGTCTGAAGTGCAATGGCATAGCTCAGATGGGTTAAACGTGAAACCAAAAAACTTCAAAATAAAAATACTTCTCTATTTTTCAACAAACAGTAAATTCTTTACAGAGTAGAGACTGTATTATCTGATGTATTTAAACCTGTAAAAACATATTTACAAATAGCCATTATCTTTTATATACTTTTTCTCATAATCACATATATGTCAGCACCAGTAAAAAAAAACAAATAAAATAAAACAAAGAACATCAACAACAACAATTTTTGTTAAAATGTTGTCTACAGACTTGGTCCCGGTACATAATGATATTTGGAGGAAGCTTTTATTCTCTTCCTGAAGGGATTTCAAACAATATCATGAACCCTACTTTGAAGACAAAAAGGTCACAAAGGCTGTGACCTTTAACACTGACTGGAAGTGTTTCCCCACCTTTCTGCCTCCAGCGTGGAGCGGTAAACCTCAGATGTTTTCCTACACACCGACTCCATTTCACTGGTCCAACACTGAACTTTAGCTTGAGCCCGCCTGAGCACTGGAGCAGTATCAAAGTTTTGGAAGCATGAGCAGTGGAGCCATTGTAGCGGTGAGCTCTCCACTGCATTTCCTGCACAAGGAAGGCTCAAACAATCCAAGAGTTTATCTAGACACCGACATAGACTTATTATATATTTCACCATCGCCCCCTGATTAAACTGGGGAACGATACATCCCTTAACGTCTGCCTGCTGTTGACCTACAGACGCCCCACAGTGAGACGGAGGACTTCTGCTCCCCAAACATGACAAAACTCAAAGTACAGATCCTCATTTGTGGGTGCTACCAAATGCAGCAACGCTTACAGGAAGATGGGCGATGTGGTTAAAGTTTGTATTTAAAGGGTTGGATTATACAACATCGACGACCATGAGAACAAATGTTTTGATGGCAAGGAGTTAGTTTACAGAGAAGAAGGCTTTTTGGTTTGTTGATTACAGCATCATCCTCCAAACTTTCACTCTGAAGAGCTAAATACAAATTAATGCAAGTACAAACACGCGTTCACTCAAACTTTTAACCGAGATTACAAAACAGTTAGAGAAGTAAGGTGTTGTCTTACCAACGACTATTGTTTTAAAACCTAACACGTATTTATTACGCAACCATAAGGGCAGAAGAGTGGACAGCTTGTTGTTGGTGAATGAAATCTATAAGGCTTGAAGCCTACAGTTTACTGAAGTAAGCTCAGAGAAGGGGAGACAGTGACTTCAGAGGAAATACTGATTGTTGTGATGCTAACTGGCACTAACCGTCGTCACCCTTTAGGCCCAATCAGCTGTCTGAAGTTTCTCTACTGTCTACGAAACAAACTCAAGGCTTAGCAGTGGTTCATTATCCAAGTAAAGCGCTGGAAGGGGAGAACTTGTATTTCTTCACAGTAGTGTTACAGTATAGCACAGTTACGTTCTAATTTGGAGCGAGGCGGTTTACAGCTGCAGAACAAGAGAAGCCACGATGTAAAGCAGGGCGACGGTGATTGACAACCAGCGGTGTCACAACGGGGAGGGAAGGTTGTGCTGCGAGACGGGAGGACAAACAAATTTTTCAAAAGACAACACAAACTAAAAGAAGGCTAACTTTTCCTTTTTTTTTCTTTTTTTTTTTTTTTTTTTACTGTTATTGACAAAGACACAATCAGCCTCATTGTTAGAGATAACACACAGCGACAAACAAAACGTGTGGGTGGGGGTTTCAATCAGCTTTTTTTTTTTTTTTTTTTTTTTTTTCTTTAAAAAGAAGAAGTCACTTGTGGTGCTTGAATACATTCAGTGCCCAGCAATCGTTTTGCTTTGTGTCAGCCTGATGCATGTGATGTGGTCTGTGTCACACAGGCAGAGGGTTTAATGTAATATTAGCTCCGTTAGCTGCCTCTCACACATTCGCTCACCCTCCCAGGCTGATGCTTATTTGTCTGTTTGTGTGTTTGTATATGTTTGTATGTGTGTGCATGAGCTTTTGATTTCAAGTGCTGGCTTTAGCTGCCTATTCTCTCCCCCTTTCTCTGCTTTCCACTCTCTTTGTCTTCCTCTGCATGCAAACCCGTCATCCACAGCCACGCACAGGAAATGAAACCCCCCCAAAAAACACCACCCAGGTCAGTTGCCTAGCAAAAAGCCCTGGAGGGCGGAGTGCGCTTGTGTGGCACAGTAGAGGAACATCATTTGTTCTGTTGTGATGTTCAGAATTTAAACAGAGAGGAGTGTTGAGAGCGAGGAACGAGTCTCTGGAGAGAGGGTGGGAAAGAAGGGAGGAGAGAGGGAAGGAGGATGAGAGGGAGAGAGAGAGAGATCAAGTGAAGGGAACGCGAAGGCGACAGATTTGTGCGTGTGTGTGTGTTATAGATATGGGGGCACAAATCTAAGAGAGGAAATGGGAGCGCTGAGAGTGCTTTCTCCTCCCTTCAGCTCCTCACATAGTTGAGAGATCTGAAGCACTGAGCTGGGTGGCACAAGCACACAAACACAAATAAATTGCTGTCTTGAGAACAAGTCTTCCTTCCCCTTCATCAGTCTGCGGTGTTCAATCAGCCCCTGCTGAAGCTCAGGCTCAAAGCTCTGCTGTGTAAACGGGGATCGCTTTCAAACACTGGAACATGAGGAAAAATTCACTCCGTGGAGAAAAAAGGGAAACTAATGAAACACACCTCTTAATCTCTATATCGGGTTTTCATTAATATGCACGAGACATAACGATCACTCTCTCCATCACACACACACACACACACACACACACACACACACACACACACACACACACACACAACATAACACAAGAACTCATTTATAACCTTTCTCATGTTTTACAAAACAAAAACATGCCAGTCCATATCACGTCTTCCTTTTTGTTTTACTTTCTCAGGTTTGAACACGTGTCCTACTTTAATGTTTAGTTCATCCAGTAAAAAGTCATCTCCAGTTTCCCCGTTGGCTATTGGTTCGGGAAGAACTCCTCCATCCAACCATCGCTTGAGTCCAGCTCCGCCCCTGAGCCATCGCCCAATCCGAAGGCCCCTCCCCCGGTGGCCCGCCCCCATATCCATAGGATGACATGTCCTGATTGGCTGTCCTCTGGTAGCCTGGTGGCTGACCTCCAACCCCGACTCCCCCTGGTCCATAGGGTCCCCCTCCTCCTCCCCCTGACCCTATTCCAGGCCCCCCAGGGCCCGGCCCGAATCCCCCCATCCCCGGCATCCCCTGGCCCATCATCCCCTGGTTCATTCCCTGGTTCATGACCATGGGCCGGGGCTGGTTGGTCCTGGGCTGACCGCCCATGTGAGGGCCCATCATTGGACCGCCCATACCGGCCGCTGGGTTGCCCACTCTGGGGTCCATTCCCTGGCTCATACCCTGGCCCGGACCCTGAAAGTGTTGCTTGGCCATGCGCGGGGGTTGACCTGGCTGCATCCCATAGCCCTGCGAGGAGCTGAACCCCACCATGTCTCCTCCCCCTCCCCCTGTAGTCCTTCCGACTCCTCCCCCAATGGCCTGCAGACTCTGTCCTTGCTGCTGCGGCCAGCCACCCGCTGCCATTGACCCGCCTCCTCCTCCTGCTCCCAGCATGCTTTGCAGTCTCTGTGCGTGGGCTTTGGCGTTGGGAGGGCCTTTGAGGGGTTGCTGGGTCATGGAGTTCATTAACATCCCCTGTGCTCCATACCCTCCAGCTCCACCACCTCCGGGGCCTCCGGGCATACCTCCGACCCCAGGACCTGCACCTGCCTGCCGGGGCGGCCCTCCGGCGGGGTTGTGCTGCGGTGGAAGACCCATGGAGGCTTGGACACTTTGGCTCTGGTGCTGCTGCTGGTGGATCATTTGGCTCATGGAGGGGTTGAGCCCATACAGGGAACCCTGGTTGGACCCCTGGTTGCCGTACGGTAAGCCCATGTCAGCTTGGGGTCCCACAGAGCCCCCCTGTCCCTGAACAGAGCCCATCTGGACCATCTGCTGCTGGTTCTGCTGCTGCTGTTGTAGGAGACGGGCGGCCCGAATGTTCTGGAGAGCCTGGCTTCTGGACGCCAGATCCTGAGGAGGACCTAGGAGAGAAGAAACGGAGGAGTTAGAACCATAGAACGGAGACAATGGAGTTGGGAAACAGTAAAACAGGCATATGGAGTCAAGAATCACAAAGGAGCTTGGACTTTCATAAAACAGCTTTAGAGCCTGTACACTAGATCCACTTAAATCACCAAATAGCACGCAAGACTGATCTAATAAGTCAGTGCTGAGGCAAAGATTTATGTTTTGTGACAACCTGTTTACTCTGGAAACAAATTCTTCCCTGCCAATTTTGTTCAAATCCTACTACGCTAAAATGAAACTTTACTCAGCCAGCATCTCACTTCCATAAGTTTTTCCTTTCAGAGCCTCGGTAGTGGCAGAGCTGAGGAAGTCTGTTAGTGTGGAAATGGCTCTAAATCCTCTAATAACCCACTTCTGACATCATTCCACTAATCCCTCTCCTCACAGTTTGGACTCGAACAGTAGCAGAGGGGTCAGAACGAAGAGGATCACACACTCTAGACTCTTAAGTAAGTACACGTTAGCCACATCAATTCCACGCATCACTTTATGTTAATATAAATAAAGTATAGAGAGTATGATTGAGTTCTGATTGCAGGTGATGCTAGCGCAATCATTGCTCACTGATACGCTGCTGGATAGATGAACTACCAGATATATTTCTAGGCCACAGTTTCCTGCTGAAGCGCCCTCTTGCTCTCCATATTATCTCCTAGACTTGCAGACAGACTCTCTTATGGCTATAAATGGCTTTCGACTTGACTCTCCTTCTCGCTGGCTGTATTTCTCTTCATCTCGCCACCATCCTCTCACCCACTCATCTTCTCTCTCTCTCTCTATTTCTTTCTCTTCCCAATCTCTCCTTCTACCTAACAGACCATCCACCTATCCCTCTCACCCCCCTCTCCCCCTCTCCCACTTCCCTCCTCTCATCCATCTCTCTGACTTCACCGGAACTCTGGGGGATCCAGGACAGACAAGTTGCCGTGGTAACAGGCAGAGCACGAATATTCTTTTATTTTTTCTATTTTATCGGAGAGAGAGAGAGAGAGAGAGAGAGAGAGAGAGAGAGAGAGAGAGAGAGAGAGAGAGAGAGAGAGAGAGAGAGA
This sequence comes from Anoplopoma fimbria, assembly GCF_027596085.1. Taxonomy (NCBI): domain Eukaryota; kingdom Metazoa; phylum Chordata; class Actinopteri; order Perciformes; family Anoplopomatidae; genus Anoplopoma; species Anoplopoma fimbria. Next base: position 14,826,830 of record NC_072457.1, read on the forward strand.
GAGAGAGAGAGAGAGAGAGAGAGTTAGAGGCTGAAGAGCATCTGAGCGCCAACTGATGTATCTGACAGACAGTGAGGATGAGGTTTGGGTTCGGGGTGATGCTCAGTCAGCGATGCTGTTTGCATACATGTTTTTAAGTGTCTGTTTCTGAATATGTCACAGAGTGAACTGTAAAATCTGTTAAACGTCTAAATGTCTTGGCTCTCAACCATGTATACCATACTCGTTGCAGACCAAGTGTGCATGTGCTATATGTTTGTGAAACCATCAGGATGCTCTGCAAAGAACTTAAACTGATTTGCAATGCGGCCATCAATCAAATGCTGATGAATTGAGGTCAGGTATTGCCTTCTTTATTAGTAAATCTATTGGGGTGCTGCCAATTCTTTGGTTTTTGCAAAACCTGTGTGCTTTGTTGGACAGACAAAATGGATACATGCTTGTGTGTCTCACCTTGGTACTGATTGACTTGGGGGTATGGATTCCTCTGGCCTTGCCCCATCTGTCTGGGGAGATGCTGCTGCTGTTGGAGCTGCACACACACAAACACAAACACGCACAATTGTTTAGCAATGAGTTACATTCCTTCATATCTATATCATGAATTCAGGATTTGGTATCATTATGGGATACAGACAAGAAAAAGGGTCACCCAGAAAGAACAGTTAAACAAATCAGATTTAACAAACATAATGAAATACTGTTACAAAATGCACACTGAAGCCTTAGCTCCAGAGCTAGTATGTAATAACTACAAAAACAGGCTTTTGGTCACTAGAGATTCATTGGGGGCAAACATATTTGCCTGATTCTTTATCATCAAATACTTGCATTGGACCTAAGGGTGCAAAGCCTTCATTTCTCCATATTAGATTTTTTTTGTCCTTCTTGCACCTTAACATTGTGACTTGAGCGTGGATCCAAAGAGTCACAACTTTCATTACATTCTGAGCAAGAATCATTCATAGACAAGTATGAATACAGGGACCAACCTCAACTTAAATTTTGAGACAGTAGTGACAGATAGATGTTCGGTACAGTAGAGACAGATGTTTGTTATAGCAGAAGTGAGACAGATGTGTACTTTAAGGACTAGATGAATGAGTAGTATCTGCATGATACTGCAACAGATATGGCAAACTTAAGGCATCCCTGATGCTTTATCGTGGCCATAGTTGTAGTGCAGATATAGAAAATCAAATGAAGAAACTTAATTGTCTTGATCTTTGCAGCATAAAAAGCAGCCACTGAATGTGTGACTTGAAAGCAGAAGGTGTTGCTCATTTAAATGGAGGTACGATTTCCATTTAGCAACATAGAATAAACCCCAGCAGGACGTGTTTCCTTTCAGACACCTATATTTGTGTCTGTGTATGTTTTTGCAGATCCAATTAAAACCAACATAGTGGGTGGTGACTCCAGAGTTCAGAACTCTTTAACACTTGATTCCCTCACAGAGAGAGAAATAAAAAGAAAACACCACATTATCACAGCAGGCGGCATCTGGCAAAAACACACACATTCACACACAAACACACACACATTGATGAGATGAAAAGGAAGTAGTGAAGAGGGGGCTGGTTGAGGGTAATTATACATGCAACCAGACAACAGCAAGGAAGACGAGAGGATGAGCTGCTCTTGTTAGAGCTGCAGACACAGACACATATACAGGAGTGTACGAAGAAACAAAATTAGAATTGAATGCATGACAGATGAATCGCACAGGCGTAGCCATTTAGTTTGATCCCCACACCATCACAATACTATTATGACCCTCACCTGCTCGGCCAGTAGTTGCTGCTGCTGCTGTCTCTGCTCTCTGAAGAGCTGCTGTTTCTGCTGTTCCATCATTTGCATCTGCGCCCTCTTCTCCTGCTCCATCGCCATCATCTGTTTCATCATGGCCGCCTGCTGCTGGTTGCCCGCGTAGCCCGGAGGTGGTCCCGACCCCTGGTTGGGCACCACCCCTGAGGCCACGCCCCCAGCAGGGTGAGGAGGCGGGATGGCGCCCGGTGGTCGTGACATTCCCACCACACCTTGTTCCTGTACGGACAGAGAAGAGGGGGACGCTGGTCAGATGGACTGTTGAGCAATCATCACTTATCAGGAGTTATGTGAGGAGATTGACACCCATCTGATTTCCATTTGTGGTAGTGACTTTCTCATTTAACTTTCGGCAGGAAAGCAAACAAGTGCATGTTCCAAAATGTTCAACTATTGCTTTAAAGTCTATTCAAGTGCTTGTAAAGCTCAAAGGCTAAAGCCAAACAAAAAGGCTAAATGAGACCTAACAAAGCCATTTCAAACTATTCAAACCTCTACTTCAGTGCCTTTTGTTATTGCTCTTTATCACAAGTGAATGTCTCACAATGAGATCAGGTACAGAGAGAATGCATATTCAGTCCACTCCCAGCGTTGTTGCCATCCACACTGACACCTTTGCACAGTCTGATTTAGGCATAAAACCGTAGTGAGACATTACGCTGTATGATAGCTCACAAAACACAATCCAGCTGTCTGTGAATGAGATTGAAATACAAGATAAAGACGGTGACTGCTTCAAGATTCATCTGGCCGGGCTACCCTGAGTCTTCCCAATGGGGCATTGGTTGGTCCTCGCTGCATACATTATCTCCTCATTAGCATATAAAGAGCACTTCCTCCTCCACTCAGCCGTATGCTAATCTCTAATAGGATGAAATGGCCTGCTCTAGCCAATGGGAGGGGAGCATTTATGAATCTATTAAAGGTTAGACAGCTGAACGAGACTGGACATCGTTTAGGCCCGCAGGCAGTAAAAGAGGAGAAGAAAGAACAGTTGAGGCCAGTAAAGAGTGTTTGCACACAACAAAAATGCAACATCACACACAGCCACACAGTGGAACGGACAGTGAGCAACAAATCACATTTAACTGCAGGGCAAGAATGGACAGGAATGAAACAGCAAAAGCTGGATTACAGCAGCGCAGCGTAGCATTGGCAAGAGTCTGTAACACATCACTATACTCAATATGTTTTCAAAGAGCCAAAGCCTCATAATCCGTATTGAGGCTCCGCTTTTCTTAGAAAGGAGTTAGGTGGTGATAAACCTCATATATTAGAGCACAAAAAAACCCTGCGGAGCAAACAGAATCGGCTGCTTAAGACTGGCTCACCAACCAGCCAGACCAGACTGATCGATGTTCAGAGCTACGTGTCTCATCTCCGGTTGGCATGTTCTTACCGGATGGCAGTGAGACGATGTAAGAAAGGAGCAGAGAGGGGGAAGAGGAGGCGTAGTGTCAGAAGATGACCAACGGGTGGCAGTGGTGATCTTTAAGCATGCATTTGTGTGTGTGTGAGTCTCACTGGCCTCCTCTCAGCAGAT